>NW_027672524.1:0-115000 GCF_964165515.1 Mesoplodon bidens | reverse complement strand
GTGTTGCTTAAGCCCGCCAGTGTGTCGTATTTTGTGACGCAGCCCAAGTAAACTGCTACGACCTGTATTTTGAATAAGAAGGAATTCACATGAGGCGGTCACTTTCCTGCTTCCCCTGCCTTTATTTTTTTATTTTTATTTGTAAAAAATTATTTATCTCTCTTAGGCTGCATCGTGTCTAATTGCAGCACGCGGGCTTAATTGCCCCGTGGCGTGTGGGATCTTAGCTCCCGGACCAGCGTTCCCAGGCTTTGAACCCACGTACCCTGTATTAGAAGGCGGATTCTTTACCCCTGGAACACCAGGGAAGTCCCTCCCCTGCCTTTAAATTAAGATGTGTCACTGAGCTTCAAAGAAGAGCCTGTCCTTTTCTGTTAGATTACAAACTTGAGTTTTCTTCTTAAACAGTGCGTTTCCTGGTTGTGGTAGATGTGTTAGTGTTGAAAAAAATGGTTGAGAGACTTTAAGAGGAAAATGATTTTACAAATCCTGAAGATGGGTGCCAGTTATCTTGATAAAATTGGTATGTTAAGAGACCCAAAATAAACAGGAGAAAACACAGGCAACTACTTAGGAAATGCAGGATGGGAAAGGCTTCTTCAAGTACAGTGTCCAAGCTGATGAAAAGTATGAAGTGAAAGTGAAAGATTTGAACACAAAATATCTTTTTAAGTGTCTGTATAACAGAATGTGAGAGTAAAAAATTAAGTTAAAAAGATAAAGAACAGGGATTGACAGATACACACTTTTATATGTAAAATAGATAAACAGTAAGGACCTACTGTATAGCCCAGGGAACTATGTTCAATATCTTGTAAGAACCCATAATGGAAAAAAGAACCTGAAAAAGAATACATATATTCTTACATAAATACATGTAACTGAGTCACTTTGCTGTACACCTGAAATATTGCAAACGAAGTATACTTCAATAAAAATAGATAAGTGACAAAGTAGGGAAAATATCTGTATTTAATAGAAATGCAGATACAAAAAGAGAAAGCTTTATATTGTAAATCTCCATATATATGAAGAGATCTTAATGAAAGCAAACTAAAAGGTGGCCATTGCTGCTTCTGGTCAAGGTGAAATCGCAGGGTCCAGGTTTACCCTCCTAGCTTCAACAAGTTTAAAAAGGGGGAAATGTATGAAATGACAGTTTTTCGCCTTTTGGAGAGAGGGGAGAGTCGTGAGAGACATCAGCTCACTGCTGGACATCCTGTTCATTGGGATGACTCTGTACTTCTTATTCCCTTTTTTAGAGCATTTCCTCATGACAACTTGTAATAGAAAGACTTCCAGAGAGTGTCCAGGGCAGGGGGCTGGGGAGCCCAGCATGTCTCTGGGCTGAAGGGATAGAGTGAGGTGTGGAGGTGGGCACAGCAGCTGAGGTTCACAGGCCACCCCAGTCTTCTGCTGAGACACGGTCAGTGCACGTGGGTGAGGTGAGAACTGGCGGCCTGGTGGCGTGCTCATGGGCGCACTGCCCTTCCAAGGCGCTTCCCAGCAAGGTACTCTGTGTAGCTGATGTCCTTACGTGGTGAACTTGGAAAATGCGAGAAATGCGCCCTGGAGGTTTGCCAGGCTCAGGCTCAGAGGAGGTGTGGTCGCTGTCATTCCCACACAAGCAGCATTTCATCGGTGAGAATTCAGGCAGAGGCCACAGTCAGCAGCAGCAAGAACTGGAAAAGACCATTCGTGGCTCTAAGCAGCCACTTCCAAGAGCAGTTTTGGAGAAGCACACATTTTGTGCAGGATTCATTTAATGTGGCAGTTCAGCTGGGGAAATCAGGAATGGGTTAGGTGCTTATTCATTTGCATGAATCATCACTTCTTATTTCCGTTTTTAGAGGATTTCCTCAAGACGCTTGTAATAGAAATACTTCCTCTGTCCCTTTCGTAAGTATCTAAATCTTTTTAAAAGCTAAATCAGTCTCTTGCCAGCATTACAACCCAGGAATGTTTATGTTAAGGACCTGAGAGCTATCTTCTTTATCTCTCTGTCACCAGGGGAGTTTAGGCTAGGTGTTAGGCACTTTCCTCTGAGCTATAAGTACGTGCTTGTCCTAGAGATAGGAGAAGTTGTCTTTCTCCTTTGGATAAAGGGTATTAACTAGCATGGACAACCACCGAGATGACCAGGTGAATTTAGGATGTACTCTAAAAGAATGTATGCCATTTTTATGGTGGTGTCAAGTCTATTCCCATGAGGCAAGTTCCCGTTTATCTTGAGAAACTGTATGCAACAGATTTTATCTGCTGAGCTATAAAAAAAAAAGGTGAGGTTGATTTCATTTGCACAAACATTAGTGGTTCACCTGTGGGTGCACAGCACAGTCTGGTTTAATGGTTATTCAACAGTAAAACCGTTTTCTTTATCTCTACATTTGTGGAGAGGATTTTCTCGGTTGGCGAGAGATTTTTTATTTTTATTTCGTGTGTTCGTTAATTAATTAATTAATTAATGAGACTGTGCTGCACAGCATGCGGGATCTTAGTTCCCCAACCAGGAATCAAACACGTGCCCCCTGCAGTGGAAACTAGGAGTCTTCACCACTGGACCACCAGGGAAGTCCCTGGAGATTTTATTTTTACCTTTTCCCCTAGCAGCTTTTAAGGAACAGTTGGCCAAGAACACAGTTGTATTATTTCACCCCCAGTGATAAATAGTGATAAATCATTACCCTTCTGATTCCATTTTTGAAAAATGATATTTTTACCTAACATAAACAGTATCCTGTATAAGAGGTAAGATCCCAGGTATCTGTTTTCTGTTTTCGGTTTGTGTGTACGTTCTGATTTTCGTACAGTTTTTAATGCGTTGGTTGTGTAATCTAAACAGCTACAGTTTCTATTTTCTTTTCCTTCCGTGGGCAATATTAGTTTGTGTCATGGCTGGGCATTTATTGTATTCTAGGATTTGAATGAAAGTTGTAGCGTTTCAGTTAAGGGAACATGATACCCTCCTTCCCCTCTCCTGGTGGTGGGGGAATCTCAGATGTAACCCGAAATGTCCCAGGGCCGGGAAAGGACCAGGGAGCCTGGAGACCATCACACAGCCCCCACTTGAGGCCACACCTTTCCTTGATCCCTAACAGGAGTGAAGACAAATGGGCAATGGAGTCCCTGGTCCAGGCGGCACACCCTCACAGCACAGCAGCACTTGAGCGCCAGATGAGAAGGAGACATTTCATACGCTCACTATCTTGACGGCACGGAGACTTCTGGGAGGCTTCTGGAGTCCGGGTACTTGGCCCGTGCTCCTGGCGGGCTTTGGCAGGCGGACTTCGGGCGTCCGCCTGCGCAGGTGCGCCTCATGATTTGTGCGTGTTGGCGCACGCGCACCGTCGCCGCCCCGCCCCCGCTTCCTGTGCGTGCCCAGGTCGTCGCTGGCCGTCGTTCCCCCGTCTTGGCCTCTTGCGGGCGAGCATTTCGGGGCCTGCGGGGCGGTACGCTGTCCGGGCCGGCCGGCAGCCCGCGGGAGCGGGCTGTGTGAGCGAGGGTTCGCGTGGGCCGTGCGGAGGCTGGAACTGTGACCTCCGAGCTCGAGCTGCGGAGCCCGCGTTTGGGCCGGAGTGGCCGGGCGGCCGGCAGCGGTGCAGTGCCCGACCATGTGCAGCGCGGGGCCAAGCGAGGTCCCGGGAGGGACGTGGGCCCAGAGCCGGCTCCTCTGGCCCAGTGGTCTCGGGAGGCGGAGCGGAGGGACCCCGAGAGAGGAGCGCGCCCGAGGAGCAGCCCCCGGACCGGAGCCTCGGGAGCCCGGGGCCGGTGAGCGAGTCCCGACGGGGTAGGTGTTGCGTCTGCAGGCCTGTAGTTGGTTGTGGAGCCTGCGGCCCTTGAAGAGCAGGGCTTGGGGTAGCCCGCCCCGGGCCCCGCGGTAGAGCCACCTGGAGGGTTTGACCGCTTCCCGGAGGTGGAGGGGCCGGGCTGGAGGACAGGGCTGGCTGCTCCGGATGGGGCTCCCCTGGGACTTGTGAGCTCCGGGTGTCCTGGGGGAGCAGGGTCCACAGGCTCGGCCGGGACGTGCCGCGGCTTCCCCTCCGTCCAACCCCGATCCTCCCCCTCCTCCTCGTCCTCCCCCTCCTCCTCGTCCTCCCCCTCCTCCTCGTCCTCCCCCTCCTGTCGCCGTCTCGGCATCTCGCACGTGTGTCTCAAGGCGCGTCAGCACCTTGGTTGTGTAATGTAAGCGTCCGCCGCCCCCCTGGGTTGTGCCCTGTGGAGTCGCACAGTGTAATCGGTGCAGGATGAGTCTGCAGGGCTTCTGTCCTGCTGCCTCGGGTGAGGAAGGAAGCGATGGGGCCTGAGAAGGGAGATGACTTGTCCTAGACCCTCACCGGGTGTGCACGTGGGGTCGCTCACAGGACTCCAAACTCCTAGGGCAGGTGTTCTGTCCACTTAAAGTCAGCTTTAATAAAAGATGTTTTCGAGCGTCGCACTTAAGTTTGTAAAGTTTGTACAAATCATTGCAAGACTGAAACGCACCTGAGTGTGTCCCTTTATTCTGGGTATCCTGTGGATGTTCTGACCTAAGTTGTTAACAGACTGAGAAGAGGTAAACTATAAGCGTTTTTTAATTTCATATTTAATGACGGAGGTTTATTTTAATAGGATTCAATGTACACTCGCTACGGAAAAATAAAGTATCCCCTCAGGTACCAGAGTCACGTGGGAGTTACAGACCTGAGGGTGGTTGCTCCCTCCTTATTCTCACAGGCCCTTCTGAAGGTGAAAGGACGGGTCTCCCACAGGTGTCTCTTGTGGAGCGCGGGGCGGGTGCTCGTGCACCCCGAGCCGCTTCAGTCGTAGCTTCACTGCCTGCGTTTTCCTTCTCCAGGTCCGCCTCCACTGTCACAGTCCTGCACGTTGTTCCAAGAGCAGCGGAAAATGAGTCAGCCTCTGGTGAGTTTTGCTGTTTACGTATTTACCTGCTGCTGTTCTTTTGTGATAACACCTTGGGAGGCGAATAGTTCAAAAGTTAAAATGGGAAAGTAGGAGTTGGTAAAAGATGTGGTTAGACAAAGTGTAGAGGAGCAGGTCAGCACCAAGTGTTTCTGGCAAGTTCTACGTGTAGATCCCACGATCCTCTTAGAGCCACAGTACAAGCCTCGTGTTCTTGACATTTGTGGCAGAACACCATCCCTTGCTTGACTTATATGGTCCTGCCAAATCACTTTTGTTCTCGAGCGTTAAAAGGTTTCCCTGAGGATCCCGCTGTAGGCCGCGAGCCTTCCTGAGCGACAGCCCCTAACGTGTTGACGTTGGTGCCTTCCTCGTGCTTCCTGTAAGCCGAGAGCGTGCTGTCCAGGGAGCACTCAGTGCATATAAGTTGTCTGTTCAGTAGAACACCGTTGTCACATAGGTACATTGTTTTCAGTGCTCAGTCGAGGGATGCAATGAGGATCATCTGGAAGAACAGCCTTGTCACCCTTCCAGTAAACTGCGCTCTTTGTCTCTTACAATCTCAGAGGGTCGCGCTACACACCATGCAGTGAGGTCTCTGGCAAAGATTCTTGTTTCCCAGCTGAATTGTATCGTGCAGCCTGCGGTCTTGGTTCTGCCCCTCCACGGAACCTGATCCGGTTGAGGTGACCTGGCATCCAGCATACAAAGCAGTGGAGATTTGCCAGTCGTCACCTCAGACCACTGTCGCCTTGCCATCCGCAGAGTCTGCTCTGTTGGTTTCTGTGACAGATCTCTCCTTGCTGTCTTCCTGACTGACTCTGTCTTCCGCCCTCTGTGTGTGTTGTCGTTTCACCCTTGGTCCATGACTCTCCACCCCGTCTGATCTCACCCTCTGGTGCTTTTCACCTCCAGCTCTGTCAGTTCTCCCACCTGGACCAGACAGATGCCTCTGTCCAGCCACTTGCCAGCATCTCTATGGAGTTTGTCCAAAGGGCACCTCGGATGACTAGATCCAGTAGATCCAGAAATGATTATTTACAGCTCCCCTGCCCCTTGCCTTGTCCTGTTGTCTCTGGCGGCTCATCGTTGCATCATCCAGCCTGTCACCTGCCCAGAAAAATGAGTTCATTCTAAAGTCCTTCTCCATCCTCTGTTACCACGTTGTAGTGTGAGGCTTGTTAATGTCGTATTCTGAATGGTTTTTATTCGTTCTCCTTCATCCCATACTTGCTACCATTAAAACAGCTTATCTGTTCATTTCTGTAGTTACAGAAACTTCTTTTCTGTGCCGCTACCTCTTTCGTCCAGCAGCTCAAGTGTATTCTCCACGCTGAGTATTTCTCCTAAAATATTAATCACAGCGTTTTGTCTGCATGTGGGAAGCACTTTAGAGGTTCCCTGGGTGACTGGACAAACGAGGTTGCTGTTCCGCGGAGCCAATAACCATCGAGCCCAGCACTGCGGGGAGGTCCTAACTCGCCGATGATGCGTTTGGATGGATCTGTGGGGTAAAATCCTGATCGGAGAGGCTTAGGAGAGAGGAGTGGGAGAACTGGGTTTGTTCTGGTCCCAACTTTTTCAAGACATTTTGCTGTGATGGGGAAAATAGAAACTGGACAGTAGCTGGGGTAGGAGCTGAGGTCCGGGGAGGATGTTGTGTTGTGTTGTGTTGTGTTGTGTTTTGTTGTGATGGGAGAAATAACAGTGGGAATGATCCAGTAGATGCGTGTGGGGGAGGGGAGAGCTGCTGCCCGTGGTCCTGGAGTGGGGAGGGGATGGCAGAGCTGGGTTGCAGGTGGGGAAGCCCTCCGATGGCTTCTGTGTTCTCAGGGAAGCAGCTCCTCAGCTGAGGGTGAGGGTGAGGTTGGGGGTTTGAGGGGAGAGCAGAGCTCTGGGGCCCAGCTCCATCGTGACCATCAGCACACACAGTGCATCCAGCTGGGAAGACTGTACTTGCCTTCCCTGCCTGAAAAGCCATCTCCTTTCTTAAATGTGGGAGTAATTACTCTTTGGGGAGCCTGTGTAATTACACGGGTGCTGCTCAGCTCAAAGCGAATTGAGTGCCAGTTCTGGCCACGGACATTTTCTTCTCTGCTGATGGAAGGGTCCCCAGAGGAAGTGTCCTGCTTGCCTGGCTCTTGGCCTCGAGGACCCTTCACACCATCTAGTGTTGTGTCTTTTATCTTTGACATAAGCATCAAATGTCTTCAGTTTCTGCATGTGATCTTAAGAAGCAATTCTCTGCTTCCAGGAGCTTCTGTGCTCCTCGGGAAAGGCACTTCACAGACGTAATTACAGTAGAGGACGGGAATCCTGCCCGTCGATACATAGGGAACTCCAGAGTGCTGACAAAGCAGAGCCTGCTTTTATTTATTTATTTATTTATTCATTTAAATTTTTTATTTGTTTACTATTTAACTTATTCAGTGTCAGCTGCGTTGGGTCTCTGTTGCTGCACGCGGGCTTTGTTCTCTAGTTGCGGCGAGCGGGGGCTACTCTTCGTGGCAGTGCGCGGGCTTCTCATTGCGGTGGCTTCTCTTATTGTGGAGCACAGCTTCTAGGCATGCAGGCCTCAGTAGTTGCGGGTCGTGGGCTCAGTAGTTGTGGCACGCAGGCTCTAGAGCGCAGGCTCAGTAGTTGTGGTGCACGGGCTTAGTTGCTCCGCAGCATGTGGCATCTTCCCGGACCAGTGTTCGAACCCGTGTGCCCACCATTGGCAGGCGGATTGTTAACCAGTGTGCGACCAGGGAAGTCCGAGAGCCTGGTTTTAAATGCATTGTCAGAGCACGTGGCTCAGTGACTCGGGGAAGGGGGACGGCCCTCAAGTGCCCAGGACTTGGGTAGCTGCAGAGGTTGGCGAGGCTCTCAGAGCAGCGTGAGGTGGACTGGATGAGGCTCCTGAGGTGCTGGTAAGGACCTCCTTCCTTAGGATGTGGGCCTCCCGTCAGGAAGAGTGGGACGTGAAGGCAGGCAGACCCTGAGTTTGACTGAAGAGCCTCCCCTCTGTGCTGGTTTTGGTTTCTTCCTGTGCAGAAACTGAAACCTTGTAATTGGGACAGTGAGTCATCTGATCAAAAGATGAAATGTGTAGAGACTGCGGACGGCATGAAACGCGGGGTGGGGTGCGGTGGGTCAAGTCAGGGGGACTCTGGGCTCCAGCGCGATGCCCTATAGGAAGGGGCGAGGCCGCGGCTTGTTCCCGCTCATCCTAGGCCCCGGTAAGCAGTATGGACGTTCCCTTGGGGTTTTTCTGAATCGTGAATGAGGTTGAGAGTATTGTCACGTGCTTAGAAGCCGTTTCTTCTTTTTAATTGGTGGACAGTCTTTAGCGCAGCTTTAGGGTTATAGGAGAATCAGAATCGAGCAGACAGCGCTTTCCTATACCCGTCCCTCTGGGTTCCCTCCCTTGGTAACGTCTCTGGCCTGTGTGGCGCGTCATCTCAGTGATGGATCGGCATTGACACCTAATTCTCCCCTGGAGTCTGTAGTTTATATCAAGGCTCACTCTCTGTGTCCTACTGTTCAGGTTTGGACAGGTGTGATGACCTGCAGCCACCACTGCAGTGCCACCCAGAACCATTTCACTGCCCGAAACATCCCTGGGGGCCACCTTCCCTACCAGTGCCCTACCAGAACATCCTACCAGTGCCCCCAAGCCCCCGACAGCTGCTGGTCTTGTTACTGTCTGTGTATTTTTGCCCTTTCGAGAATGTCACATAGTTGGAGTCCTTCATTCTGTGGTCTTTTCAGACTGGTGTCTTTCTGTTTTTGTATGAAGGGCCTGTTCATGTCCACTGCCCGTCTTACTGCCCCAATGCTTTCCTGTGTTTTTTTTTTTTTTTTTTCTGTGTGCGCGCCTCTCACTGTTGTCTCCTCTCCTGCTTCGGAGCTCAGGCTCCGGACGTGCAGGCTCAGCAGCCATGGCTCAAGGGCCCAGCCGATCCGCGGCATGTGGGATCCTCCCGGTCCGGGGCACGAACCCATGTCCCCTGCATCGTTTGGCACTGGAAGGCTTCCAGAAGCCTCCCCCTTCCATTGCAGCTGAGGAAGCAGCTCCTCAGCTGAAGGTGTGGGTGAGGTTGGGGGTTTGAGAATAGGCAGTTGGAAGAACTCCTCAGTCTGGAAGACACGATGTGGGAGGGAATCTGAGTAGCTCATGTAACGTGTGTATAGATTATTCACTAAATCTTGAGTTAGCTCTTAAGATTGAGAAGCAGCAGCATTAGGGAATAATAAGCGAGCTGTCCTCCACATCCTAAGACACGGTACCAACTGAGACTATAAATCTGCAGGTCCAGATTCATTCACAGATGGTAGGCTGATGGGAAGCTGTTAGCCAGAGTTAGGGGGTTAGGGAGCAAATCCCCAACTTAGATTCTGTAGAGGGTAACAACCTGCCTCTCTCATGCAGGGGGAGATGGAATTCTCAGCTCAGTGCCTCAGGACTCCGGTCCATTATCATGGCTGTTGTAATCTGTTTCTGAAGTGGTCTTTTCTACAACATTGAAAAAAGTGACTGCATTATCCTGAACATTTTTATCAAGTAACAAATCAGCTGATATAAATGCATAAAGTTGGCTGAAAGCAGGCCAGGATTTCAAAGCCCCTTCGGCATGTCTAGGTTGGGCACACGTCATGGAGCCTAAGAGTTTATTTAGATGGGGAATCTTAAAAAGCTGCGACTAAAAGTGACCATGAAATCATCAAACTTTTAAGTTTGAAAAAGGCTCATTCTTTTTCATATGTAAAAAAGCATTAAGTGAGTCATTACAAGAGCTTTTTAAAAAGCCTGTCAAGAGTGACAGATACAGAACTTTAAACCCATGCCTCTGGGGCCAGTGCTCTTTCTGTCATAAAATGTTTCTCCCTAACATTTGATGAATCAAAACAAACACACACACACACACACACACACACACACACACACACACACACACACACACACACACACACACACACACACACACACACACACACACACACACACACACACACACACACACACACACACACACACACACACACACACACACACACTGTTAAGACCCAGTGTTCACTCTTCAACTTGCTTTCAACCATATGGAAACTTTATGGATTGAGTCTTTCAGATATTATTTCAGAGCAGATAAGCCAAACGCTATTTCTCTCACCTGGCTCCAAGCACTGTTTAGTCTTCTCCAACTGGGTGTAATTATTCACTAGAGATCTCACCTATTGTTCAACACTCAAACTTGTGATGGCCATGCTGTGGACTCCATTGTCTTGAGAGGAAAGTTTACACACCAAAACATTTGGGTGGGTGAAAGGAACACAGGAGAGGAGACTAGAGGAAAGGTATCGGTAAATATGTAGTGAGTTGTTGCTCTTCTACCTTGATTATGCCTGAATGGCTATTTTTATTAACATGAGCTTGTGCTACATGCTTGATGCATGACACACGCAGACTCCCTTAACTTAGAACATAATTGTGGCACATGTATCTCCAGCTACAAATATAGATACCAAAGAGCCTAAGGAGCTCTGAGAGTCACATACCTTCATTTATTTTTTTGACTTTTTCTTTTTTTGTGAGAATTGAATAGAAATAAAAGCTAAAAAGTATCCCTTATTCACCTAGCAATTTCTTCTCATCTTCCTTTTCTCAGGTAACATCTCTAGGAATCCTCCCATACCCAGGAAAAGATAGTTTCTGCTGCTCTTTACAATCAAAACCCCCTGGGCAACCCTTTCTCATACCTTTTATAGTAGGGTGTTGAATTGTGGATTTACTTGTCTGAATCTTCTTGAACCTGTGAGAAATTGAGTGCAGGGGCTGAATCTTCCAACAGTGTATCTTCCAGTGCCAAGCACGAAAGAGTCAACTAACATGTAGCTTTAAAAAAAAAGTATCTTGTACATATTGTAAGTGTTCAATACATTTGTACATCAAATACATGAAATAATCAAGGCTGAGAAATATGATAGGAAAAAATTAATATTAAGGAGGATTTATAAATGAGTAGAAAGGGGATTTTAGGGAAGAAATCATGATTTAAGATTATTGTTTTTTTTTAACCTGGTATATGTTGCGGATTGCTATAGAAGAAAAGGCAGTTCAGTACTTTGAAAATGTGTGAAGTCTATATTCATTAGTTCATCAGCTAAAATAAGGTGGTATGCCCATAGCTGCTTATCTTTCAAAAATTTTCATAAATGTCAACTTGTTGAAAATATTTTTGAAACTAATTTTTCTTTACCTTTTAAATTCTCTTGGAATTAAACATGGTGATTTACCACTAAGACCTTCAAGATGTATTAATTTATTTAGGCCACCATAATAAATTTGAGAGAGTCTTTGTACAGAGATGCATTTTAAAAAACACAGTTAATCACCCAAAAGTAATTTATAAAGGAATTCAAATTTTAACCATTACTCATAAAAAAAGGTGAAAAAAGGAATTAAATTCATAAAAAGTTGAACATTCTTAAATCTTCATCCCCCTACTCAATTTTCTTGTAGTTCACAGTGCTGCAGAATTCCTAATGCAGAAATCCTCAATTATATCCAGCACTTTTTGGCTTTTCCCTTTTCTTTACAAACCCTCCATTATTTTCTTTTTCTTTTTTTTAAATATCTGTTTTGGAGTATAATTGCTTTACAATGGTGTGTTAGTTTCTGCTGTATAACAGAGTGAATCAGCTATATGTATACATATATCCCCATATCCCCTCCCTCTTGCGTCTCCCTCCCACCCTCCCTATCCCAGCCCTCCAGGCGGTCACCAAGCACCGAGCTGATCTCCCTGTGCTATGCGGCCGCTTCCCACTAGCTCTCTATTATTCTGTGTTTGGTAGTGTATATATGTCCATGCTACTCGCTCACATCGTCCCAGCCTAACCTTCCCCCTTCCTTGTGTCCTCAAGTCCATTCTCTACATCTGTGTGTTTATTCCTGTCCTGCTCCTTGGTTTATCGGAACCTTTCTTTTTTTTTTTAGATTCCATGTATATGTGTTAGCATACAGTATTTGTTTTTCTCTTTCTGACTTCCTTCACTCTGTATGACAGACTCTAGGTCCATCCACCTCACTACAAATAACTCAATTTCGTTTCTTTCTATGGCTGAGTAATATTCCATTGTATATATGTGCCACACCTTCTTTATCCATTCATCTGTTGATGGACATTTAGGTTGCTTCCATGTCGTGGCTATTGTAAATACAGCTGCAATGAACATTGTGGTCCATGACTCTTTTTGAATTATGGCTTTCTCAGTGTATATGCCCAGTAGTGAGATTGCTGGGTCGTATGGTAGTTCTCTTTTTTAGTTTTTTAAGGAACCTCCATACTGTTCTCCATAGTGGCTATACCAATTTACAGTCCCACCAACAGTGTAGGAGGGTTCCCTTTTCTCCACACCCTCTCCAGCATTTATTGTCTGTAGATTTTTTGATGATGGCCATTCTGACCGGTGTGAGGTGATACCTCATTGTAGCTTTGATTTGCATTTCTCTAATGATTAGTGATGCTGAGCATCGTTTCATGTGTTTGTTGGCAATCTGTATGTCTTCTTTGGAGAAATGTCTATTTAGGCCTTACGCCCATTTTTGGATTAGTTTGTTTGTTTTTTTGATATTGAGCTGTGTGAGCTGCTTGCAAATTTTAGAGATTAATCCTTTGTTAGTTGCTTCATTTGCACATATTTTCTCCCATTCTGAGGGTTGTTTTTTCGTCTTGTTTATGGTTTCCATTGCTGTGCAAAAGCCCCATAGCAGTATTGTGAGTGTCACTGAAGCAGACTTGGGTCCACTTATCCACGTGCAATAAACCCAATCTACTGACACTGGGTTGTGGTGAAATAAAGTGCCGTGTTTTATTGTAAGGCACCATACAAAGAGTCTGGGACAGCTAGTACTCAAAAAGCCTCATTTTCCTGATGGGTTTCAGCAAAGTGTTTTTAAAGGCAAGGTGAGGGAGGGGAGTCCCAGGGTATGTGATCAGCTTGTGCACAGTTCTCTGTTTGGTTGATGGTAAGGTTTCAGGACAGTGTCACAGGGGTTAACGTCATCAATTCTTTGGCTCCAGTAGGCCTGGGGGCTATGTGCTCATGGTCATTAAGTAGTTAACCTTCCATTTGGTGGGAGTTTTAGCATCTGTAAAGCAGGAAATGTGCATCAAATACTGTTATCTATGTACTTCAGAGAGGAGCTAAAGTAGAGGATATGGGGGAGGGGTCTATCCTAGGAAGGCCCCATAGGGTCCTCCTCTGTTATATGAGCCCTGATGTTCTTTCCAAAATCCTCTTAAAGTTGAAGACAGACAGATTGGGTTTCCATTTTTTTGCTACCAAAAGCATCCTAACTTATACACTTGGCATAAAAATACTCTACTAATTTGGTACCTGCTCAGAGGTCTTGCTCAGGGCTGTACACAACTCCAGCTTGTGTCATTCACATTGACATTATTATGAATGGTACCCACTGGAGTTGTGCAGTCCCCAACTTTCATAGTTGTAAAAGGCTGTGCTGCTTTGTATCTGCTCATCTTTCCAGCTCCCCTTCAGTTGTCTTACATATGTGAGCTACAGTTGAGTCAGTTCCAACTACTTTTGCTCTCCAGAGGAACCATGGTATTACTTGGGGTTTTTGTGATCACTTTGTTCCCAATGCCAAATACAGATTCTTCACAGTTTGTTCATCTGACAGAGTCGTGTTTATTCTTTGATGGTCTTCTCAGATATCACCTTTACTCTCAAACTTTTCTGGTCACATCATTTTCCTGCCATAGACCCTAGGCACTCATAGTAAATGACTTTATCAAATGTAAACATAGCACTTTGTGTACATTTCTATCAATGCATCTCATGATGGTTTTTTATGTTAGTCTTCTGTACTGACCTATGTGCTTTTTGAGCAAACAGATTTTTCTAATTGTGGCCTAGTAGAGGAAACCCTAGCACACAGCAGATGCTTAAAGGACTCTCTCTTTGTGGACTGTTTAATGTATTCATTAACACTCATAATTCACTGAATGAACCAAACCATTTAATATTTACAGTTTTCCACAGCAAGATCTTTTTCGACCCACCGCCTAGAGTAATGAAAATAAAAACAAAAATAAATAAATGGGACCTAATGAAACTTAGAAGCTTTTGCACAGCAAAGGAAACCATAAACAAAATGAAAAGACAACCCTCAGAATGGGAGAAAATATTTTCAAACAAAGCAACTGACAAGGGATTAATCTCCAAAATACACAAACAGCTCATTCAGCTCAATATCAAAAAGACAAACAACCCAATGAAAAAATGGGTGGAAGACCTAAATAGACATTTCTCCAAAGAAGACATACAGGTGGCCAAGAAACACATGAAAAGATGCTCAACATCACTAATCATTAGAGAAATGCAAATCAAAATGACAGTGAAGTATCACCTCATACCAGTCAGAATGGCCATCATCAAAAAATCTACAGACAATAAATGCTGGAGAGGGTGTGGAGAAAAGGGTACCCTCCAACACTGTTGGTGGAACTGTAAATTGGTACAGCCACTATGGAGAACAGTATGGAGATTCCTTAAAAAACTAAAGATAGAGCTACCATATGACCTAGCAATCCCACTCCTAGGCATATATCCAAAGAAAACCATAATTCGAAAGGATGAATGCACCCCAGTGTTCACTGCAGCACTATTTATAATAGCCAGCACGTGGAAGGAACCTAAATGTCCATCAACAGAAGAATGGATAAAGAAGATGTGGTACATATATACAATGGAATATTCCTCAGCCATAAAAAGGAATGAAATAGTGCCATTTGCAGAGATGTGGTTGGAGCTAGAGATTGTCATACAGAGTGAAGTAAGTCAGACAGAGAAAGACAAATATTGTAGAGTACCATTTATGTGTGGAATCTAGAAAAATGGTAGAGATGAACTTACTTGCAAAGCAGAAATAGAGTCACAGATGTAGAGAACAACCTTACGGTTACCAAGGGGGGAAGGGGTGGGTGGGATGAATTGGGAGATTGGGACTGACATATATCACTACTATGTATAAAATAGGTAACTAATGAGAACCTACTGTATATCACAGGGAACTCTACTCAGTGCTCTGTGGTGACCTAAATGGGAAGGAAATCTAAAAAAGAGCAGATATATGTATATGTATGACTGATTCACTTTGCTGTACAGCAAGAAACTAACACAACATTGTAAAAGAACTATACTCCAATAAAAATCAAATAAAAATTTTAGAGTTTTCAATCTCCCATTACCACATATATCCATCCAGCTGCAGCAATATTTACTTCTTCTATCAGTTGCCAATGTCAACTAAAAAAACCCAAACAATAGCAGCGTAGTAAGGAGAAACTTTACTCAAAAGGGTAAGTGCTAGGAGGGGCCTATTGCAATTGGGGGAGGAGAACTATCGCATTAGGGAGAATGCTGTGACCCTAAGATCTGCAAGCCTCTCAGTGGTTAATCAAAAGGGGTTTTTCTTCTCTTGAGAGGAAGTAACAAGGGTATTAAGGGTAGGGTGTGGGCAAATGGGATAAAAGAGTAGCTTGAGTGGATGGTAGATCAGAGAATATTTTACCCTGAGGTCAGCCTGTTCTTAGGAGAGATTATCTGTTGACTCAGTCTGACAGTGAGTCCGAGTTCTGGAGCCTGGAGGAAGGAGTGAAACTTTACAGTTTGATTAATAAGCAGTTTGTTCCAATTGATTAGTAGGAATAAACACTTCAGATGATAATTTATGAGACAAAAAAACTGGCAATTTGGAATATCTTTGTCTGGCATTGCCATAGGTAAACAAGAGGAGGCATCTGTGGTGGTTCTTAGGAATAAGCTGTTTTCCACAACACAAAGGGCAGAGGGATATCTTAACTTTTGCTGTTTTCCAGGATTCGAGGGCTCAGGTAAAATTCCACATTGTCACTAATAATAGTTTTCAGTATCGAAGGACACAATTAGACTATATAAAACTTTATTTTCTTTTGCAGTGGTCATCACACAGCCAAGCAAATGTATCCACTTGTTAAATTTAATTACCTTTTATCTTAGAGAGTTCCCCCAAATTAAATAGGTCGGAAATTTTTATAAAGAATCAAATATTGCTTTCCTGTCTGAAAAGTGTGGACTGAGTATCAGAGACTTATCAGATTCCTTTCAAGCTAAAGTCACCTTCATTCACTTGATAAGACTGTAGAGGGCACAGTTGGACTGAAACAAAGCTTGAGTGAAAGAGTGTGAGAACTTCATTACACCCAGCTAATACCCACCTGTGTGCTGTCAGTGATTCATATCTGCCTTTCAGAGCAAAGGTCTTTTAAAAAATCTTTTTGAAAGAGGGTTTTCTTATTTGTCACTTTACTTTCTTTTTAATTAATCCTGACAACATTTCATGTGAGAAAGTGTGTTTGAAGAGATAGAATTATAAATGAGTCCAGCATTATTGTTATAGTCCCTGTATTAAAATGTTACTGTAAGCTAAGGCAAGGAAGTCAAAGATAGTAGATTAAGAGAAAACTGCTGGGGAAATGAGCAAGCATTATTAAAAACAAGTGACAGGTTTGTATTACTCTATTGGAAGGAGCATATAGTAGTGGAAAGACTAAGGAATTAGTTGGGCTATCCGTAAGCTATTTGAAGCACAGCTTTTCCAAAGCTAAGTAAAGTTTTGTCTAATCATCAGCTAATTTGTGGTTTCAAAATCCTGTAGTGTTCTTGATGCAGTTACCACCAAAATGAAGCATGCCCTTCTTCCTAATGGTCTACTCCTCCCCTTCCTTGTACTATATGTGCAAAACAAATGACATATACGAACTCTTTATGTTCTCTTTTCACCCTGCTTTCATTCCACATTGCACCAAGATTTCATTTTCCACATCAGTAATGGCTTTATAATTTCCAAATTCAAAGGTTTTTCTTCTGTCTCATTTACCTTAAAATCTCAATTGCCTTTGATTTTTTGCTCCTCACAGATGACTCTTATCTTTTTGCTGGAATTGTGTTGACTATGTACTACCTGTTACTCTTTTCACATATTTAGCAAATCAGTTTGTTAGTTTGAGTGCTTCTTTTTGATTTTTCCCATTCCATTATTTTGGGAATTCACCATACTTCTGTATTTTGTGTGCTGGTTCTCCTCTATCAGACTATTGATTGAATTTTATGTTTCCAGCTAAAACCTGCCATTGGATTGGCTATTACCTCAGTGGGAAATGGCTATGGTATCCATGTAATGTACTCTCACTAAAGCCCCAACTTTGTATTGCTAATTGCCTTCTAAATATTCATAAATGGATGTCTTGCTGTTCCTTGAAAGATAGCTATTCAAAATCATTTTTCTCTCCAAACCTAGTCCCTCTTTCTGATTTTCTCATTCTTCTATCTCTGCCATAGCCTTTAGATAGAAAAAAATTTGACTGTTTTTTCAACTAACACTCTGTAGGCTCCTTGCTATCCTCCTAGGCCAGGTCTTTGGGCCAAGGTAACTAGTGTCTGGATCCATTAGAAAGTCCAAGGGGGCAGAATTTTCTTTATGCTTTGTTCATTAATGTAGCCTAATCACAAAGGATGATAACTAGCTCAATTAATATTCATTAATAAATGAATGAGCCCAAATACCCAAAGTTAGGTTCTCCTATTATTTATTTTACATTAATTACCAGATGAATATTTTTAATACCACTTTTGTATTGCTGCTTTTCTGATCAGAAACTTCATTGAGTCTATTTTGTCTCTTTTTTTCTGACTTTTAAGATTGTCCATTTTTCTATTCTAAGGAGGTCCTAAGAAAGTGAATTAATGTTGTGGGTAAGAGTGAACGTACTGGAGTTAAACAGCCTGAGTTTGATTATTGTTCTTTCATTTACTAACTGGGACAGGTATTTAATTTTTCTGTGCCTCGGTTTCTACGTCTTTAAAATTGAGATAATGATCAGTGGATTGATGTTAGGATGAAATAAGTTAGTGTGTCTTAAGCACTCAAACAGTGCCTGGTATTTAATGAATGCTCAATATGCATTATTATTATTATTATTATTATTATAAACCTCTACATTTGAAAAGCGTCTGTACAGTCAGTGACATCCAGATGTTTAATAGAACATATCCCATCTTTCAAACAAAATTTTACATGTAATCCCAATAACTTTATGAAATACAAAATAAGTGTGGCTTTGATTATTTGTACCCTCCGCTCTTTCATAAACTCATAAATGTCCTTGACAAAATCCCCAAACTCCAAGAACTACAATTTAAAAACCCCTGGTCTCAGTAACTTTTTTTCTTTTTTTTTAATATTTATTTTTTTGGCTGCACTGGGTCTTAGTTGTGGCATGCAGACTTCTTAGTTGTGGCATGCGGAATCTTAGTTGCAGAATGTGGACTCTTAGTTGCAGCATGCATGCGGGATCTAGTTCCCTGACCAGGGATCAAACCCGGGCCCCCTGCATTGGGAGCACAGGGTCTTACCCACTGGACCACCAGAGAAGTCCCTGGTCTCAGTAACTTTTGATGTAAGTATTTACTGATTGACTAAGTCATGTTGAAAACCATTAGATTGTAGAAAGAGCAGGCATTTTAATAATACATCTATTATATTGCCTGTCTCAAGTGAGGGTATTGTAAGACAAGGAAGTTACATTTGAAAATATTATGTAACACAGACAATTTATATCTATTTTAGTAAATTTAGATCAAAGGAATAAACTTTTTTTTTATAATAAATGAGGGGTAAGTTTGAATTACAAATCATACTTAAGGAATCAAAGTGTTGTGTTATTATAATTGTCATATAGAGAATAAATTATTTGCCCTTTGAGCATTTGGAGATGACTTAAAACATTATTTGTTTCTGAACTAAACCTAAAAGATGTAAAAAGCATTTTCTAAATGATAATATTGATATTAACAATACTTATCCTTTTACTTTCAACTCTGTAAGCTTAGTAAAACTTCAGTCTTTATTGATATCCCCATATCTAAAAGATATTTATCTCTACTGCTTAACTGGAAATTTTTGAGAAAAAATTAATTGATGTTATTAAAAGAAAGGTGTCATCTAAAATTATACTGTCTTATTCTTAGAAAGAATTTGCTGAGTGATCCAATGAACATCTGACTAAGAGTCATGTACTCTTAAAGGGGTTGAGAACAGGTTCATGAGATATTTGAGTCCCTTCATTTTACAAATGAGAAAAATATGAGCCTGCTTAGCTAAGGAATTTACCAAAGATAGATGATTGCATATTAAATATTAAGAAGTATTAAAATCTCTGTTCTCAATCCAGTACTCTTTCCACCATTTGGAAAATTAATCATACAGTCTCAAACATCAAAATATTTTTTCCTGTATCCAAAAGAGAACAGAATGTCATGTTTTAGAATCCAGATGTCATATCAACTTAAAAAGCAACATAAAAAACAATTGTAAAGTAAAACTTTGGATTAAGCAGATGATGACTGCTTGATTGGTAGTGGCTTATACTGGAATATAAAGTAAATCAGTAAGCAGAAATAGTGCAGTCATCTGTTTTTCTGAATGTCAATCAACAGAGCTGTTCTAAGAAGGATTGAGAAATAGCAAAAGGCTGGTCTTTCTCCAATCTGTGGTTGTCTTTATTGAACTCATTTTCTTTTTTCCTTGCCCTTTTTGGTGCCTCTTATCTCTGTTCTCTCCTTCTCCTACCAAAACTTCTAGGAAACTTGTATCAAACTTGTACTGAAATGTAAATGGCTTACAAGCCTTAAGGTGCTGCCTCTCCCAGGGAAGTGTGAGGAGTGAGATTGAAGAGGGGCAAAGAAAGGTAAAGTTATAGACTGTATATCTAAATATGAAATTTTAAGCATCAATGAGGAAGAGAATAGCAGTTTTAAATTGTAGGAGGACACACTTCCCAGTGATTTTAAAACCATTGTTAATCTCCCCAAAGAAATAAAAACCAAACAGACAAACAAATATGCAACAAATATAACAGCCAAACACAAAAACAAAAATAAAAAACCCCAAATTAATGGGACTTGACTATGTTGAAACTGAGATTAATATGTGGAGTATTGATTTCTCTAATAAGTTGAGTCCCTCAGTCCATGAACATGGTATATCCCTTTATCTAGGTATTCTTTAATTTTTCTCAGTACTGCTTCATAATTTTGCATATAGAAGTCTTCGTATCTCTCATTAGATTTATTTTTATGTGTTTCACTTTTTAGATATTACCATCAAGAGCATCGTTTTCTGAATATCCTATTTGCTGTTGGTCTGTACAAATACAATTGATTTTTAAAACTATTGACCTTGGATTCAGCAACCTTGTTAAATTATCTTATTCAAATGGCTTACCTGTAGAATTTGTTTCAAATACCATAAGGATTAAAAGATCAATTCTCTAAAACAATGTAATAAATCTAAGATTTCCTACAAACAGTAATGTTTTTAAAAATTCATACAGCAAAACTTGACAGGAAAAGAAGAATAAATATGTAAATCCACAATCATCGTGGGAGATTTTAACACAACTCCCTCAGTAGTAGGTAGAACAACCAGCCAAAAGTCCATGGAAGATTTTTAACACAAATATCAAACTTGATCAATTTGAAATATATAAAACGCTCTATGCAACAATGATGGAAATCACACTTTTCACAAGTATATATAGACTATATTACAAAATTACTTATATGGTTGTACATAAAGCAAGTCTCAACATATTTCAAAGACTGAAATACAATAAAATATGCTTTCTGACCATTGAGACGTTGAGTTAGAAATCAGTAACAAAAATTATTTTAAAATAGATCCAAATGTTCAGGAATTAAGCATTTTACTTTAATAATCCACAAAGAAGAAATCACAATTAGCATAAGAAAAGCAAAATTTTAGCTATACTCCCATGGTTTATTACATATGTGTGTACTCTAACACCATCACAGTTTCCCCCACAAGCATATGCACTAACAGAGTTTGTATCCTATCTATCTAGTTTCCTTTAGGGTCTGATAAGGCCAGTTGAAGATGCTTCCTAAATGCTAATTGGGTGTATCGGCAGAACTCTTGGTTTTAAGCAACATGATATGACTTAGATAACTTTAAGAAAATGAATTTATTACAGTGATACAGAGTAGCTCACAGAATGGTTTGGAGAGTCAGAGAACCGTGGGTCTAAACGATCAGCCAGGAGAAATGTCTAAACTTATTTCATGGTCTGATGTGGTGAAGACGAGATTGCCGCTACTGCTGGATTACTTGATTACTCTGCAGATTGTAATGCTGAGCTCACAAACACAGAATTTAGATGCTGCTGGAAAGAGGGTATTGCTTCCACTAGGGTTCTTTTGTGTGACCAGTATAGACTCTACAATTACTGTTTTCCACTCACTCACTGGCAGCTTTTAATTGCAAATCTGGGGCATATGCATCCAACTGATAGAATTCCGTTTTTGTGCTAATGCCCTAGTTTCAAAGGAGGCTGAGAAAACAAGTACTTGAGATGTTTAGCTTCTATGGTGAAAGGTGGATTTGCCTCATAAAGGGGGAGATTCCTAAATCATAGGGAATGGACAAGGTTCATGCAATTTATCTATGACTTTCAGGCAGACATGGGTCTTGCCAAGACACTTTGGATAGTCTATTTACTGATCTGTAGGTTCTCTGAGCATGATGTCATTAAAATAGAGGATAAGTGTGATGTCAGAAGGTCAAGGTCTCTATGAACTAAGCTGTGATGTAGAATGAAAAAGTTGAGACAATACAGTGAAATTAATACTGCTGCCTTGTGATTTGCAAGCAAATTGTTCTGATGTTCTCAGCTTTTTAGAGTAAAGGAATAAAAGCATGTGCCTAATCAATAACTATTGATTACTTAGAAAGCAAAGCAGGTCCCTTAGAACCTTACTGATTTGTTGTAGTGAAGAGACCACATATAGAACAACGGCCTCAATTTGCTGTCTCTAGCTGATCAAATTTATAACAATCTTCTGTTTTACTCCTGAATACTCTGACTTCTACACTAGACAAATTGAAATTTTAAAAGGGAATATGATAGAAATCACCAACCCTGAATTTGTAAAATCTTAATCACTGTGATTCTCTTAGGGATTTAATCATGCTTTTGACATATTATTATAATAAATAGAGGAAGCTCTTGGGGCTTTTATTGAGCTCTTCCTAATAAAAATATTATTCCCTGAGACATGCAGCCAAGATGGTGATTCTGCTTGTGGCTGAGTGTACTACTTTAATGATATACTAAGAAACTAGTGAAATATTTATGGAATTTTGGGGCATCCTAGTAGTCCTACTGGGAGGCAGACTTAAGTCAAACTGCCATTTATCATTTCATCTTCATGTCTCCACCCTGCCTAGTGGAGAATAGTGGTATCGAAGGTACCAAGAATCAATACAGGGAAGGGTAAAGAGGTTGGGATGGGAAAAATTGACTTCCATTTTCTAGGTAACTCTTCTTGGCTAAGTCATTACATGTCTCCAATCATGGCGAAAAAAATGTTACTATATGTCGTAAAATTGACTTCTCTTTAGAAAGATGGCAAGTGAGGGTTGGAGAGTCCTTTCTTTATTGGAATCTACCATTATATCCTCATCCCACTACAAAGAAGTCCAGTTCTTTTTCAGTCAGTGCCCCATTCCAAGATGCCAATTAAACTCTCATAATAAAGCAGTCATCAGAATTAAATGTTTAGTGTTATTCTATCTCAACCTGTGGATGCAAGAAGTAAGACTTTTATCACATTCACAGAAAGTTAATGATATTTGGCATTATCTTGAGCTGGGAATTTAAGACTGGAATATTACATTCTTATTACATTGGTTTATCCTGTTGTCTTTATTTTTAATTTATTTTATTAATTTATGAAAATAAATTTTATTGTGGTAAGAAAACAATATGTGATCTACTCTCACATTTTTAAGTGTATAATACAGCCCCTGGCAACTATCATTCTATTCTTTGTTTCTGCGAGTTTGACTATTTTAGATATCTCATGTAAGTGGAATCATGCAGTATTTGTTCTTCTGTGACTGGCATATTTCACTTAGCATAACATCTTCAGATATATCTATGTTACTGCACATGGCAGATTTTCCTTCTTTTTTAAGGCTGGACAATATTCTATTGTATGTATATATCACATTTTAAAAATGTATTCATCCATCAATGGATATTTACGTTTTGTCCATATCTTGGCTATCATGAATAATGCTACAGTGAGCATGGTAGTGCAGAAATATCTTTTAGATCTTGATTTCAAATCTTTAGACTATCTACAGAGAAGTGGCATTGCTGGGTCACGTGATAATTCTATTTTTAAGGTTTTTAAGACCCTCCATACTATTTCATAGCAACTGTACCATTTTACATTCTTACCAACAGTACCCAGTAGTTCCAATTTCTCCACATCCTTACCAATACTTTACTTTATTTATTTTTATAATAGCCATCCTAACAGGTTCAGGATGATACCTCATTGTGTGTTTTCTTTTGTTGTTTTTTGGGGGTTGTTTTGGTCTGTGCTGTGCGGCATGTGGGATCTTAGTTCCCTGACCAGGGATTGAACCTGCACCCTCAGCAGTGAAAGCACAGAGTCTTAACCACTGGACCACCAGGGAATTCCCTCATTGTGGTTTTGATTTACATTTTCCTGATGGTTAGTGATGTTGAGCACCTTTTCATATATCTGTTGACCATTTATATATCTTCTTTGGAAAAATGTCTGTTCAAGCCCATCATTGCCCATTTTTAAATTGGGTTATTTGGGGGGTTTTTTGCTATTAAGTCATAGGAGTTTCTTATAAATTTTGAATATTAAGCCCTTATCTGATACAGGGTTTGCAAGTATTTTCTTCTCTTCCATAGGCTGCCTTTTCATTTTGTTGATTGTTTCCTTTGCTGTTCAGAAGGTTTTTAGTTTGATGTAGTTCTACTTGCCCATTTTTGCTTTGTTGCCTGTGCTTTTGGTGTCATATAGTTAGGACATCATTGCCAAAATTAGTGTCAAGGATCTTTTCCCCTATGTTTTCTTCTAGGAGTTTTACAGTTTCAGATCTTATGTTTAAGTCTTTAATCCATTTAGAGTTGATTTTTGTGTATGATACAAGAGTCCAGTTTCATTCTTTTGCATGTGGATATCCAATTTCACCAACACCATTTGTCAGTTCTGAGAAAGAACAAAGTTGGAGGCATAAGAGTTTCTGATTTCAAAAAATATATTACAAACCTACAGTACTCAAAACAGCATGGTACTGGCAAAAAGACAGACGACTGGAACAGAATAGAGAGACTAGAAATAAACATATGCATATACAGCCAACTGATCTTTGACAAAGGAGCTAAGAATACAATTGGGAAAGGATGCTCTCCCAGTGCCCTTAGAAGTAACCATGACACCTTACAGATTTGGAATATTCAGGGCCTCCATACTTTTTTAAAAGATAAATTTATTTATTTATTTTTGGCTCCATGGTGTCTTCGTTGCTGTGCACGGACGGGCTTTCTCTAGTTGTGGCGAGTGAGGGCTACTCTTCATTGCAGTGTGCGGGCTTCTCATTGCGGTGGCTTCTCTTGTTGCAGAGCACAGGCTCTAGGCTCATAGGCTTCAGTAGTTGTGGCACACAGGCTCAGTAGTTGTGGCTCGTGGGCTTAGTTGCTTCCCGGACCAGGGCTCAAACCTGTGTCCCTTGCACTGTCAGGTGGATTCCTAACGACTGCACCACCAGGGAAGTCCCAGGACCTTCATCCTTTTACATGTGAGTTACTACTTGATTTTCCCTAGTCAGGTCACTAGTAGGCTTTAAGTTCCAGGAGACTCTAAGGTTAATTTTTCTCAATTTGTTTCTTATTGCCAACTAGGGATTTACTGTCTTCAGTGCCAAGCAGGCTAGATAACTGATGGCAGTTTCCCCTATATCCTCAATGATCTGTTGTCTCTGATCTCTCCTGGTATCAATTTTTATGTTAGAGCAATAGATGACTTACTCTGGGTTAATTAAGTAGAAAATAAACTACTAAAAAGATATTGGACAGTTTATGGAATCTCTAAATAAAAGATTCAACAACCAGCATTGGTGTTTGGAAGTTTAAACTTATGCCTAGGAATCATGCTGTAGAATTGGTCCAGGGAACAACCTAGTGCAAGAGTCACTGGGCAGAGACACTTCAGCTAGAACTACAAATATCAATGATAGGGGATGCTAAATACAGTAATATGAATCACTGATACATTTGTTCTGGATACTGAAAACTGTGTGTGCTTTCCACTTCCAGAATATATTCTAAGCAGTCTTTTCTTCTTGTCAGTAGCTTCTAGTCCAGTCTCCAGAATGGATATAACTGATTGTCAGAGCTAAGGTCATATGCTAGCCTATGGCCCTAAAGGTTACTCAGAGATTAAGTAGCTGGCATTTTCAATCTCAATAACGAGAGACAGATTCTTCCTCATAAGATGGGGATTTCCATAACTTATATATGGGTTCATACACTGGACAAAAACGAAGAGTAGAACTCTCCATTAGAGTTTATTCATGAATAAATACCACATAAGTCATAATTTTCTTTACAATAATATTTTGGAAACAAGAATAAGGAAGTTATATATATATATATATATATATACACACACACACACACACACATATATATACACAGACACACACACACACACATACACACATATGTATATATGGGTGTGTGTGTTTATAAATTCTGACTTTATATAAAGTAGGCCTTTGTTTTTTACTGTTACTGTTCTGAATGCAGAATGGGGATTCTTTTAGTTACAAAGAGGAAAATGAAAACTTTTTTCTGAACTAAACTACATGAAGTGTGAACATGAAGATTAACATCGTCTCTGAGGCAGGAACCTCAAAATTATACTCCTTCTCAATCAATGTTATTGTCAGTTCTTAGTTTTATTAATTATTAAAGGAAAATATATATCCAAGACATTACTGCAAATAAATATTTTAGAATATGTCTGGCTTTTCCTGTACAGTGAAAACATTTTTATAATATGAAATGTAAGAACAGATATTTTTCCAACGTAAGTTCTCGTTGCACATTCTCACATATTATAACCATATGTAATTACTGTTAAGTGAAAAGCCTGAATTAGATGAGTAAATTGTTAGAGCCAGTGGTAAGAAAATTATTATGTATATTTTTAGCACAGTATTTAAATTTTATATTTAAGAAACTTTTGAGGGACTTTTCATCTAGCTAGTAAGTGAGTTAATTAAAAACAGAGGAACGTTGTGAAGAGTGACACCATGGTGTTTTTAGAATCAGAGGGGTATGAATTCCAAGTATTCAATGATAATTTTTGAGATCCTACCACAGCCAGGTACATGGCTTTTACATTTTCTCTAGGAATTTCATTTTCATCATCTAAACAATAGATATAAAACATTTAACTAATGAAGTTTTTGAGAGCAGAACAAATCTTCAAGGCAAGACACAAAAAGGTGAAAACCTTTCCAAGTAACTTGACTATGTTCCAGAGCAAAACTCAATAATATTTATAGAAATACAAAAATATTCATCACTACTACAAGGCAAAATTAATAAGTTATGGCATCCAACCAAAGATTACCAGGCATACAAAGGGTCAGGGAAAGATGAACTATAATAAGAATAATCACTTGAGAGTGACCCCAAACTGGCACAGATGTTAGAATGAGAAGATAAGGAAGTCAAAATAGCTTTTATAATTGTACCACCCATGTTAAAAAAAGTTATGTCGAAATATAGAAGATATAAAAAAGAACCCAATTTAACTTCTAGAGATGAAAGCTACAGTTATTGAGATCAAAACAAAGCAAACAAATCATTTGATAGGTTTTGTGTGTTTGAAACTTTGTTGTTTGAAAATTTGTTTCATTTGTTCTACCAGTTAGACCTGGTAGAAGAAACAGTGTTTCTGGGTAAGAGATGATAAAAATACCAGTCCTCCAGTTAGTTCACTGTCACTCTCAAGAGAGCTTAAAAGAGAACTCAGTGTGGTCGAACAGTAGCCCAGAGAATAAGTTGGAGGGGGTTATTGCTGGAAGTGACAAAAGTAAGACACGGCTTCCACTTTGGGGTGTCTTCTGTTGTAAAAGAGGCAAGAATGAGGATGAACCATAAACTCTTCCCATGCTGAAGCCACAGAGTGAACCCATCCCATGTTATTAGAGGCCACTGATAGCAGAGGCAGAAGACCAGGATCATAACTGCTAATGGGCAGCTAATTGTGCTGTAGTCAGAGGAGGGTCTCCCTCTTTTCCCCTTTTTCTTTTTAATTCTAAACTCAGGGTTATAATTAAACAAAACAGGAATTTAGAGAAGAGCATGTGGGAAGCTTTTTGGCTATTTGGAGTTGTTGCTTTGAACAAATATCCCCCCAATAAAAATAATAACATAATAATAGTAGTACCTGAAATGTCCATATATTTACTTAAATGAATTCTTTAAAATTAGATGTAGTTTTTGGTCTAGACTGCAAAAGCATTAAATTTCCCTTATAGCAGTTACTGAAAAAAAATTAAACATTTAAATTTCTTTACTTCATCAAGATTGAATTTCTCAATCAAACCACATATGATTAACCTGGTTTTCCAATGTATCTTTTATAACAGACACATAATCTGATAATAAACATGGCATTGCTTTCTAAATTATTTTTAATGACATACATGATAGAACATGAGAGGATCTTGGCCCATTTAGCAACCCCCATACTTTTATTTTAATGGAACATATAGTTTAGGTAGAAAATATAGCCTAGTGGATTTAAAAAAAATTATCTTTGGAAATGAAAAATAATGGGACTGAAAGATTAAGTATAAATTAGAGACTATAAGGATTTGATTTATTTGAAGTACAGAGTCCTTAAATTGTGCTTCTGGTTAATAAACTGGCTTTAGACATTGGACAAAGGTCTGTAATTTCTTCTACTACAGTCTGGTATTTCAAGAGCTACCAAGAAAACACTGCTGAATGGCTTTAGGTCTCAGAAGTTAAGACACAAGAGAAGTCAGATATCACCACTATGGTGGTAAATTCCCTCTATGCAAAACAATTTTAAAAAATTCCACTTCTCTCATTAGAATACCACAGTGCAGAACTTGCGTGGTGGCGCAGTGGTTAAGAATCCGCCTGCCAAGGCAGGGGACATGGGTGCGAGCCCTGGTCCAGGAAGATCCCACATGCCCAGAGCAACTAAGCCAGTGTGCCATAACTACTGAGCCTGCATGGCACAACTACTGAAGCCCACGTGTCTAGAGCCCGTGCTCCACAACAAGCGAAGACACCGCAATGAAGAGTAACCCCCACTCGCCGCCACTAGAGAAAGCCCACACGCAGCAATGAAGACCCAACGCAGCCAAAAATAAATAAAAATTAATTAATTAAAGAAGAAAAAAGAATACCACAGTGCAATGTCATCATCTCCTCAAGAAAAAGTGCCATATAATTCTGTTCTCTGTCTTCAGTGTTATGCAGTAAGACAAGATTTGTTTTCTCCAAGTCCCCCCTCCCTTTTTTTGGTCATTTCCCCCTCCTAGAAGAGAGCCTTAGCTTAGATGAGAAAATAAAGTTTCCATTATCATAACACCAAATAAAGGCTATCAACATTTGCAAGGGAAATTTTGATTGTAGATGTTTAACTGAAAGATTAAAACATATTTCCGTAGGACCTTCAAGGTACCTGACCTCTCCCACAGCGTATCTTGCTGAGAAGATGAAAGGAGCCTATTGACTGCTAATCAAGCCTTGCAGAGTAAGAAGAAAGCTGAAAAAACCAAGGTCATGGTGAAGAGGAGAAAAGTTAGGGAGAACCTACAGAGATGCAGCTTTAAGCTGAAACCGGTATAGACTTTAAATGGAAAAGAGGAAAACACTATCCGTGCTCTCCACTGTTCTCTATGTGTTTTGTATTGTAAAGTAGGCTTTTCTTCTAGTAACAGACCCACTTTCATGCTCTTCCAGATATTCAAGTCTACATAAATAAGGATTTATATACTTGTGGTCTTGTCTGAGATTACTGTACTGTGACATAACATATGGCTGTGCCTCCATCTAAGACTGCCATAGAAATGAGCCAAGAAATACTCCACCGTTTATCTAAACTACCAGATTGTTGCTGAGGAAGGGGAGTGCTCACAGCTTTTGTAAATTGATGTAATGAATACTCTTTCAGCAGGGGAGTAACTTGAGAAAAGTAGTAATCTTGGCCTGGAAGCACTGGCCGAGAGAATGCATGGTTTAACATGAATGCCTAGGTTAATGCTTTCTTGTGAGTTTATTAGTTTCCCATAGGAAAATTTCACAAGCTGTTATCAGGCTATGAAGAGAGGGAAGAAGTCTGGGGAAGGTCATATGTGTGTCTGCATCATCCAAAATGGCTGATAGAAGGGAAATTAGATTGTTTATGAAGGCGGAGGAAAAGTCCCTGAATGATATGGCAATATTGATGGGGGCAATGCAGTTGATAGAGTATTTGGCTCCAGCTACATTTGAAAGAGGGCTTGAAACTAGTGAAAAGACAGCCAGTAGGTACGTGAGAAGAAGAATGCATTATTTAGGAATTCATGATTCTCTGCCATTCTCAAATAATTCATTGAATAATTAATTGAGAGGATGGGTAAGGGAAATTGATTAAGCTTTAGAGAAACTGATAAAAATTATTTAGTGGACAGTGTATGTTATGGTTGATTTAAGAGATTTTCAAGGGTAATTTTGACTTTACTCCCTTAAACAATATTTTCCACTGATTTTAGCACCTAATCAAATATCAGAGTAATATTTGACTCCAATTTATGGACAGATTTGAATATACAAAATCTTAAGTAACCTAAGAATGGAAGGCAAGTTTAAAGAGAAGTTATAAGGTATGAATACAAATTTTTCCTCTCAATAAGCAGTGCAAAAGGAGAACTACAGCTGTAGAACCCTAGAGTTTGTAGAGCTTTTCAGTGTGATTGAGCCATCAGAGATCAATGTTTTATGGTACCATAGTAGGAAATCCTATATTATGATATCGTAGTATCGAAGTTAGTGATCTTATTCAATTGTGATGGTATTTTAAAAGACTAAGAAAATTAGGATGTGTGTGTGTTTGTACTAAAGGAAGTTGAAGAAGAAACTATTAATCATTAATTTACTGTATCCCAAATTCAGAATTCAGAAGTTGGCATGGTATAGATTCAGGAATTTTTTTGTCTGTGTTAGATTTAAGGAAGGAGTGAATATTATTTGATACCCATAGGAAGACTAAACCTAAAGAGAATATAAATACTTTTTTCTAGGGAGATTTTTTTTCCTTTGAAAAAATGCTTCAGGGTAACACTAGAGTCTAAACTCTTTGGGGACAGTGGCTATTGGTGAGAGTATTTGGAAGTGTAGGTCTAGTTAAATAATAAACTTGATTCTTGGAGTTAAGGACTCTGAAAAAGCAAGAAAAGTTACTTCTCTAAGGGCAGGATCACCTTAAGGAAGTTAATTTGAAAATGTCATTTAACAGGTGTGAGTTTTGACACACTTCAGTGAATATGTGCACCATGTTGTTCATTGACAAGGGGAAAAAGAATTATTATGTCATTAACAAGACCACTTCTTACCAATCTGAAAGAACTAAAGATATTTGGAGAGTTCAGATGGTATTATAATTGATTCATCCAAGATTACTCCTAGAGTGAAATAAGTGGATTGGCATTCAGCATCTATTTGATCTATAGTCATTTCCCTTTATTCGAGGTTTCATTTTCTACTGTTTCAGTTACCCACGGTCAACCGAAGTCCAAAAATATTAAGTAGAAACTTCCAGAAATAAACAATTCATAAATTTCTGAGTAGCGTGATGAAATCTTGTATCATCCATCCACCCACCGGGATATGGACCATCCCTTTGTCTGGCATATCTCACCCCTTAGTCACTTAGTAGCCATCTTGGTTATAGAACTGACTCTCAGTATCACAGTGCTTGTGTCCAAGTCACCCTTATTTTACTTAATAATGGCCCCAAAGCAAAAGAGGAGTGATGCTGGCAATTTGGATATGCCAAAGAGAAGCTGTAAAGTAGTGTCTTTAGGTGAAAAGGTGAAAGTTCTTGGTTTAATAAGGAAAGAAAAAATCATTTGCTGAGGTTGCTAAGATCTATGGTAAGAATGAATCTTCTGTATGTGAAATTGTGAAGAAGGAAAAATAAATTCATGCTAGTTTTGCGGTCACACCTCAAATTGCAAAAGTTATGGCCACAGTGCATGATAAGTGCTTAGTTAAGATGGAAAAGGCATGAAATTTGTACAATAAGATATTTTGAGAGAGGAAGGGACCACATTCAGATAACTTTTATTATAGTATATTGCTATAATTTTTACATTTTATTATTAGTTATTGTTAACCTCTTACTGTGCCTATCTTATAAATTTTATCATAGGTATGTAAGTATAGGAAAAAAACACAGTATATATAGGATTCGGTGCTATCTGCTGTTTCATGCAACCACTGGGGTCTTGGAATGTATACCCTGAGGATAAGGGGGCTACTGCATTTTCTAGTATACCTTCCTAAGGCAGAGGTTAGAAGTTAAGAAAAAAAAATCCCAAACCCTCTTTCAGCTTGGGATCTTTATGTAAAAGAAATTCCACAAACTCAGTGCATTTATGTGAGACTTGGAATTTGAAAATAAGGAAAGGCAGTTATCCTGGTGCTTTAGCTTTTGTGGCCAGCAAGCATCGCTGTGGAGACATAAGTATTCATCTGTAGCATCATTCCTGTGTACTTAACTCCCTAGGTAGTAAGCACAATAGCTGTTTCTCTTTGTGAGTTTAGATGGAAAATCTATAGACTCTATGTACATTTAATGAAAATTATGAAGCAGCAACAATTGTTACAATCACATGGGTCAAGAAATGGAACATTGGCAACAACCAAGAATCCCCTCCATGCCTTGCATCATCACAAAACCCTCCCATAGCACAAACAATAACCACTTACCTAACTTTTATGTTAACCCATTCATTGTTTTTCTTTGTAGATTTATTACTTATGTGCACATTCCTGTAATACTGTTGATAGATATTTGTGTTGTTTTCTATTTATGGCTGTCATGAACAATGCTGAACAAGATACATGTTTATATATGTATCCTAGTAGACAGGAGAACACGTTTCTCTAGGGAGTGAACTACTGGGTTACAGGGAAGTTTCAGGAATGAGATGCTGAGTCACAGAGAAAATATGTCCTTAAACCACAAGATAATGACAAGTGGTCAAATCAACTTACACTTCCAACAGTGGTGGTGACTCATGTTTAAATTCCTTGACATTAGTTGTTATCATTTATTTTAATATTTCCTATCTAATCTGTGTGTAGTGGTACCTCATTATGGTGTGAATTTTAGTTTTCATGATTACTATTGAAAATATAAATATTTTACAGTTTTAAATATAGTTATTGGCTTTTGGGATTTGCTGTTTTTTGAAGGGTCTATTGAATTTTTGGCCTACTTTTCTGTTGGGTTATTTGCCTTTTTATTCTTGCTTTTAAGAGTTTATTTCATTTTTTAGTTGAAGTATAGTTGATTTACAATATTATATTACTTTCAGATGTAGAACATAGTGATTCAATATTTTTATAGATTATACTCCATTTAAAGTTATTATAAAATATTGGCCATATTTCCTGAACTGTAAATATATCTTTGTAGCTGATTTATTTTACACATTTTATACCTCTTTATCCCCTACCCCTATCTTGCCCCTTCCTCCTTCTCTTTCCCCACTGGTAACCACTAGTCTGTTCTCTATAACTGTGAGTCTATTTCAGTTTTGTTATAGTCATTCATTTTATTTTTTAGATTCCACATGTAAATGATAACATACAGTATTTGTCTTTCTCTGTCTGACTTATTTCACTAATCATAATACCCTCCATGTCCATCCATGTTGTTGCAAATGGCAGGATTTCTTTCTTTTTCATGGCTGAGTAATATTTCTCTGTGTGTGTGTGTGTGTGTGTGTGTGCGTGCGTGTGTGTGTATCATACCACATGTTATTTATTCATTTGGCTGTTAGCAGCACTTAGGTTTCTTCCATATCTTGGCTATTGTAAATAATGTACATAATGCTGCTGTGAACATTGGGTGCATTCATCTTTTTGGATTAGTATTTTCGTTTTCTTTGGATATATACCCAGGAGTGGAATTGCTGGATCTTGTGGTAGTTCTGATTTTAGTTTTTGAGAAACCTTCATACTGTTTTCCATAGTGGCTGCACCAATTCATATTCCTACCAACAGTGTACTAGGGTTCCCTTTTCTCCACATCCTTGCCAACATTTGTTATTTGTAGTCTTTTTGATGATAGCCATTCTGACAGGTATGAAGTGATACCTCATTGTGGTTTTGATTTGTATTTCTTTGTTGATTAGTGATGTGCATCTTTTCATGTGCCTATTGGCCACCTGTATGTATTCTTTGGAAACATGTCTATTCAGGTCTTCTGCCCATTTTTAATTGTTTTTTTAATATTGAGTTTTATGCGATGTTCATGTATTTTAGATATTAACCTCTTATAGGTCATATCATTTGCAAATATTTTCTGCCCTTTAGTAGGTTGTCTTTTCATGTTGTCAGTGGTTTCCTTTTCAGTGCAAAAGCTTTAAAGTTGATTTAGGTCCCATTTGTTTATTTTTTCTTTGGTTTCCTTTGTCTTAGGAGACAGATCCAAAATAATATTGCTATTATTTATGTCAGAGTGTTTTGCCTATGTTTTCTTCAAGGAGTTTTATGGTTTCTGATCTTGTATTTAGGTCTTTAATCCATTTTGAATTTATTTTTGTATATGATGTGAGAAAGTGTTCTAATTTAATTGTTTCACAAGTAGCTGTCCAGTTTTCCCAGCACCACTTATTGAAGAGACCTTTTTCCTATTGAACATTCTTGCCTCCTTTGTCTTAGATTAATTGACCATAAGTGTATATAGGTTTATTTCTGGTCTCTCTATTCTGTTCCATATGTCTGTTTTGGTGTCAGTACCATACTGTTTTGTTTACTGTAGGTCTGTACTAGAGTCTGAAGTCAGGGCGTGAGATACCTCCAGCTTTATTCTTTTTAAGTTCTTTTCATATTTTGAATAGTAGTCTCTCTATTGGTTTTATATGTTGCAATGATCTTTTCAGGTCTGTGGCATGACCTCTCTTTTAACTATCTTTGTGTTTTCTTTTGTTGGAAAATATTTCTTAATTTAATGTGGGTAAATACATCAATCTTTTCCTTTAAAGCTTATACTTTTTTCCATCTTTCTACTTTGTGGCTTAAAGATAGCCTCCTATATTGTCTTTTAAAATATATTTGGTACCATTTCACATATAGGTCATTAATCCATCTGGAAATAATTTTGTTTACAATATGATACAATTTTAATTATTTTTTCTTTATGGATACCCTAGTGCTCAGCATTTTTTAATCGAAAAGTTTGTTATGTCTTTGTTGAGGTGCTGTGATACCTCTGTTATACAGAGGTGCCATATGTATGTGTGTGTGTGTGTGTACATATATATACATATGATTTTGTTTTAATAATATATGTTTTGGTTTGTTTTTCTGTGTCTCTATTAAGTCTTCTTTTGGTTCATTTGTTTGTCTCTATATCAAAACTGCACCCTCTTTGTTACTAGAGCTTTATAAGAACACTAAATATTCAGTAGAACAAGTTTTCCCACATTTATATTATTCTTCAAGTGTGTGGTGGGCTTTTGTAATCCGTATAAATTTTTAAAGAAGTTTTTCAGGTCCAAAACAAAATCTTTGGCATTTTCACTTAGATTTTTCTTACCCTATAACTTAATTTTTAGAGACTTAACATCTTTTCACTATTAAGATATCCAACTTATAAACACAAAATATATCTCTTCATTTCTGATTTCTTCAAGGTCTTTGAAAAACTATTATAATGTTGTCTATAAAGGCTTTGTATATCTTATTGGATTTATTGCTACTTCAGCTTTTTGGTGCTATCTAAAAGGATTTCTTTCTTTTTACTATCACTTTCGGTTTGATGCTATTATATAAAAACACAATTTATTTTTATTGATTTTTATCTAGAAATCTTAAGAAGCTCTCTTACAAATCCTAGCAATTTCCTGTACATTATTTTGTATTTTCTCTGTACACAACAATATCATATATAAATAGAACAAGTTGTGTGTTTTCTTTTCTAATCCTTAGACATTTTAGTTCTTTTTCTTGACTTTCTCCACTGGCTAAACTCTCAAGTACAATACTGAATAGAGTGGTGACAGGGGGCATCCTTGTCTTCTTCCTGATCTTTAAATCTTTAATCATCTCACCTGTATCTATAATGTTACTCTATGGTAGATAGCTAATTTTCATTTAAGAAAGTTTCTGTTTCTACTTTGATAAGATTAGCTGCGGGTTTTTGTAAAATCATACATGACTGCTGAAATTATAAGAAACTTTGGATTTAATTTTTTGTATGTTTAATTTTATTAATTAATTTTGTTATGTAAAATAATTTTGGTTGTCTGTCATGAAATTAGCTTTTTATGTTGGACTCAGTTTGCTTATATTATATTTACCATCTGTTTTCCTGGGTAAGGTCACCTCTAATTATCCTTTCTTATACTGTCCTTTCCTGTCTTGAAATGAAGAAAATATTAAAAAGTAGTTGAATAGTGTTCCCTCTTTCTATTCTCAAAGAGTTTGTGTACTACTGGAATTCTTCCTTTCTTTAGAACACACTAGTGAAAAATCTTGGATTTCAGCTTTCTTCATGGTGAGAATAGTGAGTGCTGATTCAGTGTCTCTAATGTATAAATGTATGTATAAATTTCTATTTCTGTTTGAATCTATTTTGATATTATATTTTTCTAGAGGACTGTGATTTTTATAAAATTTAAAATTTATTTGAAAACACTTTGTTCATTTTTTCCTTTGTAAAGTCTGTAACATGTATGTGATATATGACCCTTTTACCTTTCTGATATTGGCTTCTTGTCCTTTCTATCTTTTTTTTTCTTTTTTGGTCTTGAGAAGACTCTCAAGTAGATAGCCATTTTTATTAGTATTTTCAAAGAGCCAAATGTTAGCTTTTGAATTTGTATTGTTTATTTTCTATGTCATTAATTTCTGCTCTTGCATTTATTATTTACTTCTTCCACTTTCTTTGGGTATGTCTCTTGAAGATAGCACATAGTTACATGTAATTTTATACAATCTGACACTTATTTTCTTTTCATTTGGAGCAGCCAATCCATTTGCATTAAATGTAGTTACTAATTTGGTTTAAATCTTCCTTTTTTTCCTACTTGTCTAAATTCTTTCATATTTTTCTTTTTCTTCTGGAATCGTGAAATATTTATAGCAGTCTACTTTGACTCTATTAAGTTTGAAACTGTAAGCTCTATTTTATTATTTAATGACAATTTCTGTCAGAATTTACTAAATATTTAGAGCTGAAAAAAAAAACCCTTGCTGGGAACCTGTAAATCAATACTTGTAATCTGTGTCATACACACACACACACACACACACACACACACACACATTTGAAAGGAAACTTATTAGAAATTAATTAGCTAAGTTTGCAACATAAGAATTAAATAGATTGTGCCATAGAAGAAGAGATAATTAATAAAACAAGTAGGACAAACAGAAAACAAACTATAGAGGGTATCAATAATCTCCAACTTGTAGGAGGACTCACACTTCACACTATTTAAAACAATAGTGGTAGGACAGTAAAATGGCGTCAGTCAATTGAAAACCATCTAAGCAGTTCCTCCAACAATTAAACATGAAATTACCATATGACCCAGCAATTCTACTCCTAGATGTATACCCAAGAGAAATGAAAACATATGTTCACACCAATTGAACAAGATTGTTTACAGCAACATTTTTCATAGTAGCAAACAAGTGGAAACAGCCAAAACGTCCATCAGCTGATAAATGGATGAACAGAATTGGTATGTCCATACAATGAAATATTACTTGGTTATAAAAAGGAATGAAATACTGATGCATGCTATCACCTAGATGAACCTTCAAACTATTATGCTAAGTAAAAAAGTCAGTCACAAAAGACCTTATATTGTATGATTCTCTTTCTATGAAATGTCCAGAATAGTGAAATCTACAGGGACAGAAGATAGATTAGTGGTTGCTTAGAGCTTGTGGGAAGTAGGGTGGGAATATAGGGAGGTGATGCCTAAAGAATATTAGATTTGTTTTTTTAAGTGATAAAAATGTTCGAAATTGACTGTAATGATGGTTGCACTTATATGTGAATATACTCAAAATCACTGAAATATATAAATAGGTGAATTCTATGGTATGTGAATTATATGTCAGTAAAAAATGGGATCTAAATTGACAATAGAGAGGATCAGTAAACTTCAATTTTGTTTCTTTGAAAATATAAAGAATGGTATTTTTTTATGTTCATAGAAGAGGAAGGCACAAACAAAACTATGAAAGAATAAGGGTTTTACTTACATATATTTGGAGTTTTACTAATTATAGGAATAAAGTAAAGAGTATCATGCCATTAATATGAAAATTTATAAAAACTTGAATTAAAAAATAAAATTAGCAAAATTGTCTTAAGAGGAAATAGAGAAACATAGTATACTAACAACTTTTACATGAATAGGCTAGTCTGGTCAAATGTCTAGAAATCAGCAAACAAAAACACCAGGACCAGACATTTTAAAAGTGCTTTGCAAATCCTTCAGGGATCAAATTAACTTTTATCTTATATAAAATTTTTCAGAGAGTGAAACAAGAGGGTATACTCACTTTTTCAATATACAATAGCCAAACCAAAATAAATAAATAAATAAAATATACAACACATCCATTTATAGAGATCAATAAAACTATTCCAAATAAAATATTAACACAAGATTAATTTATATGTACAGAAGCAAAAGCCAGTGGAAAATATATTTGAAAACAAAAAAAGAGGTGGAAAATGTCTGCATACAAAATACAAGAAAATCTGTAATCTCTGAACTTGCTGGATACAAGACTGACATACAAAAACCAATAAGAATTTAAAATATTAGCAACAACCAGTAAGAAAATGTACTACTATTAGTAAATACTATTCCATTAATACTTTTACTATTAAGTAAAAATATCATTCACAATAAAATAATAAATATCAGGTATTTGAGAATAAATATCATAACGTGAGTCAAATATTCATGGAGAAAATGATGCTTTCTTAAAGGATGTAAAAAATTAAATGGAACACTTTATAATATTCTTTGTAAAAATGAATCAATATTTTATAATTGACCATGCCACTAACTTGTGTATGCATTGCTATCACAATGAAAATTGCAATAGATATTTTCATAAGCCATGACAAGCTAAATCTAAAGTTTATATGGGAGAGAAGTGTATTAGGCAGAGTTCTCCAGAGAACCAGAAGCAGAGCCAATAGGAGATGTGTATGTGCAAAAAATCTGCAGGGCAGGGCAACAGGCTGGAGACCCAGGGAAGAGCTGATATTGCAGTGTGAGTCCAAAGGCAGTCTGCTGGCAGAATTCCCTCTTTTTGAGGGGACGTCAGTCTTTTTTCTATTAAGACTTTCAACTGATTGGGTGAAATGTTAATCTCATCTAAAAAAATGCTTCACACAAATATCATGAATAATGTTTGACCAAATGTCTGGTTACCGTGTCTTAGCCAAGGTGACCATTACGTATAAGTAGGGAGTTGAAAGTAGCCAAAAAATTCTGAAGAAGATATGAAAACATTAAGAAACATGAAGAAAGGGCAACCTATGCTACCTGATATAAACATTTAAAGTCATATTAATTAAAACAGTGTGGTACTGGCACAGCAAAGGTATAGACAAACAAAATTGAACAGAATATAGGGCCCAGGAACATAGATAGATTAAAAAAAAGACTAATGTGGTAACATTACAGATTTGTGGAGAAAGGATGAACCTTTTAATAAATGGTGTTGAGATGATTGGAAATTCATATGGACAAAGGATTAGACCCCTATCTTAAAGAAATGAGAAAATAAATTCCAGTTCAAATCAAAAATTAAATGTGAAAGAAAAAACATGAATACTTTAGGAGCAAAATATGGATATAGCTTTATGAAGTCAGGTTAGGGAAAGGTTTCTTAAACACAACATTTAAAGAATCACAAAGTATGAAGAAAAGCTGAACAGATTATATGACATTCATATTGAAACATTTCCAGAGCAGTATAGACAAATGGACAAATAAAAACACAAAAGAATAAATCTGGGTGGCCACGAAACTTATAAAAGAAAGGTCAGCCTCTCTATCATTAAGGAAATTCTTATTTATCTACATTAGAAGCTAGGTGCATTGGAATCTTAATGTAGTGCTCTTTATAATAAGGTGGATGTTACCTAAATTCCCTTCTTAAAGGTAATTGATAAATAAATTACGGTTTGTTCTCAAAAGTAATATTATACAATAGGTAAATTGAATGAAATGTTTTTGTGTGTATTAACATGGGTGGATCATAATAACATAATGTGAATTTAAAAAATAAATTGCAGTTACAAAAAGAGTACGTAGGTTTACAAATATATGAACTGAAGGGATGGGTGTGTGTGTGTGTTTGTGTGTGTATGTGAGAGAGAGAGCAAGAGACAGTGTGTACATGAGTTTTTGTGTGTGTTAAATAAGAATATATATGTAGTCAGATATGGCAACATGAACATAGAAGATTCACATACCTTTTGGATAGAGATCTCTCTAATGATTGGGGATGATCTGAAGCGAAATGCAGGAATCAGATCTTTGGAAATACCCGTCAGGCTCCACGTGAAGTTTTGAAAAATTTACCACTTTAAGTAAACATTTTCTTCTCTGAGTCTGTTAAGATTTATTGCAAGTTCGATCTAATGAGCTGTATAGTAGAATGAACTTTTCAAAGTATGCTTGGTGAGGGATAGATTTCAGATCATTGATTGTTCCCCTAAAGACTAAGGCTATTTGGTGAGGAGGCTCCAAAACAAGGATTTTGTCGATATATAAATCTGTTTTCTTGAAGAGCTAATTATTTGTAGTTATGGCAGTATAATTTATTGAAGCTTTAATTTGTGTTTGTTTTCCCCAATAACTCTATGACCACCATTTCAAGATGGTAGTCAACATTTGCTGTTAATTACTTCAGGGGAGATTTGTGTTAGGGTGAAAAGCTGGTGTTTCCTGGAATTGACCGATTTTCCTTTGTTCTTTGAAAAGCACAAATACTTTGAAAGAATAATGTTAGGTGAGAGAGAGAGAGAGGAAACAGAGGAGAGCGATTGAGACTCCAAAGGAAGAGGGATAGATGTCCCCGAGGCTGGAGAGAGGGACATATCTTCATGTAGCAGAAAACTTAAACATTCACTATGGCAATGTGAAAATAGGGCATGTCTCCAGAGGTACAGAAAGATTTCAGAAACAGTGGTTATGCACTTCATGCAAGTAATATGGGTTCAGGCACCAACTTTCCTGTTATTCCAGTTTATCAGTGAAGCAGTAGAGTCAGCAGATTTAAAGCCACCATGAAAGTTCAACAAGATGTATCTTTTGTTTAAGGCCCAAATACAGAGCCTCTACCACACTTTCTAGGGTTATTTTAAGCCTCTAGAATGTTCATGTGACCTAACGAAAGAAATGGATTCTTGAATGATGACAAATGGTAGTTTCTTCTTTGCCTGATGGGATGAGGGCTTACATTATTATTAAATTTGACATAAAAGAAGTGAATGAGCCTCTTCTTTTTTTTTTTTTTAAGATGTTGGGGGTAGGAGTTTAGTAATTTATTTATTTATTTTTGCTGTGTTAGGTCTTCGTTTCTGTGCAAGGGCTTTCTCTAGTTGTGGCAAGCGGGGGCCACTCTTCATCGTGGTGCGTGGGCCTCTCACTATCGCGGCCTCTCGTTGCGGAGCACAGGCTCCAGATGCGCAGGCTCAGTAGATGTGGCTCACGGGCCTAGTTGCTCCGTGGCATGTGGGATCCTCCCAGACCAGGGCTCGAACCCGTGTCCCCTGCATTAGTAGGCAGATTCTCAACCACTGCACCACCAGGGAAGCCCGAGCCTCTTCTTGACCAAACACTTGAAATTCACTTTAATGAGAATACCAATATGGTGTTGTAGAATAACAAAATCTCATGCAAGAAGGGAGCCTAGTGATCACTCCATCCAGCCTACCATTTTGTAAATAAGGAACCTGAAATTGATCAAATGTGGACAACTTGCCCGAACTTAATATTCTGTTAATTAATCAAGCTGCGATTCAAACTCAGGTCTTTTGATTCCAGGTCTAGTTTATTTTTCCCATTACATTAGGCTTTGTTTAAATAGATACAATTTTAAAAGTACATGATACCTTTACTCACTGTGGGACAGTATTCCAACATGAAGGTTTTATTTCTATTTGCCTTTCCTTGAACCTAGGACAGTTGAGGAACACACACACACACACACACACTCAGTAAATCTTCATTGCTTGGACTATCAATCCATTGGTATTTTAGTTTAGCGTTTCCTTCAGAGATATGATGCATCCTAAGAAGCTATATTTTCAAATAGCATATTTCAGATGAATTATCTAAATGTGTGGGGGTTAGTTCCTGAAAATCTATTTCTCAGTTAATTGCTAGTTAATGTTTTTCTATTTTTACCACCTTAATCTGCTGTCCCTTACCTGGACTCTTAAAAAGGGCCTTCTAAAGTTTCTTCTTGAATCCTTGTTTACTTGTCTATAGGAAACTCCCCATAGATAATCTTTTTTTTTTTTTTTTTTTTTTTTTTTGTGGTACACGGGCCTCTCACTGCTGTGGCCTCTCCCGTTGCGGAGCACAGGCTCCGGATGCGCAGGCTCAGCGGCCATGGCTCGCGGGCCCAGCCGCTCCGCGGCATGTGGGATCTTCCCGGACCGGGACACGAACCCGTGTCCCCTGCATCGGCAGGCGGACTCTCAACCACTGTGCCACCAGGGAAGCCCTCCCCCCATAGATAATCTTTAAAAATTAAATTAGATCATTTTTCTCCCATGTTTAAGCCTCCAAACCCAACTCTGCATTGCACTATCCTATTGTAATTGAATAAAATCAATATTTCTCACCATTGACTAAAAAGCTTACATGATATGGCATCTCCCAAATACTCCTTTGTTTGGTCTGCTATGACAAAAATACCATAGACGGTCTTTTTCTGTCTTATATCACTTATATATGGAATCTAAAAAAGCCAAAGTCATAAAAGCAAAGAGTAGAATGGTGGTTTCCAGGGGCTGGGGGTGGGGAAATTGGAAAAATGTTGGTCAAATGATATAAACTTGCAACTGGTATTGATAGATAAATAAGCCCTGGAGATTTAATGCACAACATAGTGATTACAGTCAACAATACTGTACTATAAACTTCAAAGTTGCTAAGAGACTAGATCATAATTATTCTCACCACAAAAAAAGAAATGATAATTGTGTGACATGATAGAGGTGTTAGCTAATGGTACTGGTGGTAATCATACTGCAATATACAAATGTACCAAACCAACAAGTGTACACCTTGCACTTACATAATGTTATATTTCAACTATATCTCAATAAAAAATACTATAGGCTGGGTGGCTTAAACACAAATATTTGTTTCTTATAATTCTGAAGTAGTATTTCCCCCAAATACTACTTCACTATTGAGTTGTAAGATCATCTTACATATCCTGGATGCCAGTCTATGTTATGTATATATCTATATCTATATCTATATCTCATGAATATTTTCTCCAATCTGTGGCTTGCCCTTTCATTTTCTAATGGTGTCTTTAAAAGTGCAGAAATTTAAAATTTTAATGTAGTTATAATTTTTTTTATAATTATCCAAATGCTATTTTTAAAATTCTGAGGTAACATGGTTTTAATTATAAATTGAAAAGCAGATAGTATAGGTATGTGATTTTGTATCTCATGCAGAATTTGGCAGTCTGGTAGCTTGTGAATATTTTCTATTTGTACTATTATTGCATGTATGAATTTATTTACAATAAATATACTTATGTGATACATAGAGAATATTTAAATTGTCAGGATTTGCTATTTCCCCATAACCTTTCTCCTGTCAGTACTCTGAAGACTTGAAATGTTTACTTTCTTAATTGGTACAAGGCCTTTGTTGAGGTGGGGGGTGGACGGGAGAGAGATATAAAGAATGTAAAGAATACAAATAATAGCCCAGGCTATTCTCTATGAGGAAGAATGAAAGAGGGCATAGGGGTAAGAAGGATAGGGAACAATAAAGGAAGGGTGAGGACAGGAGAGAAGAGGTAAAAGGAAAGAGCAGTCACTATCAGGAATGGGATTTAGGAAAGGGAGTGTGTAACAAATCTTTCGGAATCCTAGCTGTGTGCTGCCTGCATCTTTAAAACAAATCAACATGATCTTCAGTGCTTTCTGGAGGTTGGTTTCTGTTTGTGTGCATTATCATACTTAGGCTGTGATATATTTGACATCCTAAATTTTCATGGAGTTTATTTCCCACTCTTTGACATCTATGTATCTTACTGACACAACTTGAGTACCTCCTACTTTTTCTCATGTCCAATCACCATAAACTCATCAATACAAGGGACTATCATAATGCTTTTGTGATATCCAGATGACTAATCTCCCTATGGACTATAATATTATAGACATCGGGAGACTTGGCATAGCACTCAAGTAAGACAAAGTTTGAGTGTACTTCTGTCTCTGTCAGATAGAAGTGAACTGCTCCGTTACCTTTGCTGTTTGATGTGGAGACAACTATTCGCCAGATCAATAGCTGTGTATCAGGAGTTAGAGATGTTTTGATTTGTTCCAGAAAAAAGAGGCCCATAAAATCCAGCAGCTTTGATTAGAATTAGTACCTCATTATCTTATGATAATCAACAATCATTGTCCATGACTTATTTGCCTTTTTTTACAGGCCAAACAGATTATTTAAATGGGGCAGGTGATGGAGATTCCCATCTGCATGGTTATTTTAGTCTCTGCAAATTCCCCAGATATGTGCTATTGCTATTTTTTGGTATCGTTTTCATGTAGGGACAGTTCCAGGAGTTTCCACTTGGCCCTTCCTATGTATTTTTTTCCAGTTGTGGCCAAATATGCATGACATAAAAGTGACCATCTTAACCATGTGTAGGTGTACCATTTAGTGGCATTAAGTACATTCACGTTGTTGTGCAACCATCATTACCATTCATCTCCAGGACTTTTTTCATCTTCCCAAACTGAAACTCTGTACCCATGAAACAACACCTCTCCATTCATCACTGCACCCAGACCCTGGCAATCACCATTCTATTATCTGTCTATATAAATTTGACTACTCTAGTACCTCATATGACTGGAATCACAGTATTTGTGTTTTCGGTTCTGGCTTATTTCATTTAGCATAATGTCTTCAAAGTTCATCCGTATCGTAGTGTGTGTCAGAATTTTTTACCTTTTTAGGGTCATTAATATTCCATTGTATGTATATACTACATTTTGTTTATCCATTCCTCTGTTGATGGACATTTAGGTTGTTTCCATCTTTTGGCTATTGTGAATAATGCTGCTAAGAACGTGAAATTACAAACATCTGTTCAAGTCCCTGCTTTTAATTCCTTTGGATATATACTCTGAAGTAGAATAGCTAGATCGTACGGTAGTTCTGTTTAATTTTTTGAGGAACTGCAATGTAGAAGGGTTCAGATTTCTACACATCCATGCGAATACTTGTTCTTTATTATTGTTTTTAATAATAGCTATCCTAATGGATGTCAGGCAGTAGCCGTTCTTAATAACACTGACCTTGGTTGAGAGTTCTGTCATTTTCCAAGTATGTGTACTCCAAAAATACATTCAGATATGGGGAAATATAGTGTAGGTCACTGCACAAGATTTCTAGTGAGGTGAACTTGTGTCAAAATTCCAATTATCACATGGCTTCCATAAGCCCTATTATGACCTGAAGACCACAGTGATGTTTTGGAACCTCAGGTGTGTAAATTTATCTTAATAATCTCTGAGAAATTCTGAGTTTTCCACTTTTCTTTCTAAACATTCCCCCTGGAAAACTGTAAACCCCTTTGAGGTAGACCTGGAGGAAAAAAATAATCACACTCTATACTTTTGACAGTGTTGCAGCAAAGTTCCTGAAGCTATTGTAGCCACCTGATCTCTGGTTTAGGTCTGGGCGAGGCTGTAATTTTCATTCCTGGAAAATCAATGCAGGTTTCTGCTCATTGTGCTTGAATTTTATTTTCATGTATACAGTTCAAGCCTGCTCATCAATGTAATTCCCAGTGTAAATGTGATTAATCTGTTACTGCTGGAAGTCACTTTGGGTCAAAATACTGCCACTCTGCCCTGCTGACCTTTATGATAATTGCACTCACCTTGTTTCTCATGTTAAATGCTACCACTTAACCTCTGCTACTTTGTAACCCAATGTTCCTGTTAAAAAGCACGGGGGCCATTTCATTGGTGCTATCCCACATTGTCATCTTTAGCCCACAGAAGACAGATGCCACAGAGGTTTAAAAGGATGCTTGTATTTCTCTCATCAAAGAATGTCTTAATGTCTTGAAGAAGAATGTTATCGGTGACCTCTGAGGGGGCATAACTATGGGATAGTTGAGTGGGTTTTACATAATTAATCCACTCCAACATTCTCATTTTAAGTACATGGATTCCTTTGTCTACATTCTGTCAGATAAATTATGGCATCTTGCCCTCTTTGAATGTTGCTGACTATTGAATCTATGTTTCAGTCAGCCAAACAAGCCAACGATTAGAGCCAATTCTATCAGCTAGAGCTAACACTTTGAATCTCAGGTAATGTCTTTATAATAAATTCAACCCCTTGCAACTTTATATTCGATCTTTCTCAGTCTAACACTTATAAAATATATGCCAGGGCTTCCCTGGTGGCACAGTGGTTGAGAGTCCACCTGCCAATGCAGGGGACACGGGTTCGTGCCCCGGTCCAGGAGGATCCCACATGCCGCGGAGCGGCTGGGCCCGTGAGCCATGGCCACTGAGCCTGCGCGTCCGGAGCCTGTGCTCCACAACGGGAGAGACCACAACAGTGAGAGGCCCACGTACCGCAAAAAAACAAACAAAAAACCCAAAAAAAACATATGCCACACACACATTCTACAGGTTTCTGCTGATACACGTTAGCAGGATATAGCATTTCTTTTGATGTATATGCTAACTCCTACCAGGGTGGACATTATACTTGCCTACTGGGGCCTGGTAGAATCTGACTGTAGTTATTAGGATGCAATAAGTGCTGATGTGGGTGGGTCTTGAGAAAAGTAGAAATTTCCTTGAAAACTAACCTATTTAGATGAGGTCTTTAGAGATATGTTAAGTAAGGGAAGGTTAGTTTCCTCAAATGGGGAGGAAGAAGGGTGGCTTCCTTTGGCAAGGAAACCACAGGAAGATTTGGGTTAAAAATTTTCATATTAATCTGAGTCTGCCTACCTGCACTTATCCTAAATACTCAATATATCCTTATCTTAATACCCAACTCTTCCTGATCAATGTCCTGATATTAATCTGTGAGGCTTAGCACAGATGTACGTTGAACTTGCATTTTAATTCTGCAACCCACACTTTTAGATTTGAAACTTGATCCTCAGCCATGTCTGCTGTGTGGCTCTAAGACATGAGAAAATTTTAAGGCCCTCAGTGTGGCTCTCTGTGTCTTCCCATGCCTCGATCTGAGAGCTTAAACACCTAACACCTTTTAACATTAAGTGTAAACATTTTCATTTTGTAAGCTCTCTGGTGCTATAAGAAGCAGCTAATGGTCCCCATGGTGCTTGTAGGTATTACTGCTGTAATAGACAAAATCAGCTGCTGCTTGAGATGTAAAAGTATTGTCTTCAACTGGCAATATGTTCAAAGCAAATATTGCTGGTAATTTATTTATTGCTTCCACTACTCGGAAGAAGCACTTGTCTTTGCATTGGCAATGGAGTCACTATTACATTCAAGCTCAAAACCTTATTCCAGAGCCCCATCTTGAGCATCTTTTTCCTGGGATTACTCATGCAGGACAGGAAATCTGCTTCAGGAAGTTTAGAAAGTAGATTTTAATAAAAGGAGCTTGTTTCAAAAGTTATAAAAGCTGGAGTCAAATGAAATAGGAAGGCAACCTAGAGTTTGGAAAGACTGAATCCCCTAAGCAGAACTGGAATGAATGTAGAGACTGCTAGTGGGTGCTGGGAACATGGAGGGAGAAGCCCTTGAGCAGGAATTGGACGCATGAGGGAGACGAAGCCTCAGTTGTATGTACAACTCAAAGAAAGAGGGCATTCTGGGTTCTCCCCTATCCCCTTCCTCCAAACTCTCACCAGTCCTTCCTTTACTCAAAATTAATTGGAAGCTAGTTGTCAGTGAATCCTGGGAAACCGAGTTTTCAGGAGTCAGTGCTCTAAAATAAAAATCAGAGCTGGAAAAAGAGAAATAGTCTTTAAAAATTATTCACACAAATATGCCATCCCTTTACAATAACTTCTCACATTCCAGTTCACTTGTTCAAATACCCCACCACTATGATAGTACTTTGACGCAAGTCTGTTTACCCCCTTGCTTTCTCCTGATACTGCCTTTGTATCTCCCCTTACTCTCTTACATTCCAATGTCCATTATCTACTAGTGTGTTTGTCCCTAGCCCTGTTCCAGTGTCTTTTAATTATGCTGGATCAACCCAAACCATTGCTTTCTCTTTTCTTGATCTCCAGCTTTCAAAGTCTTCCCAAGTAAAGTGTATAATAGTTTAGATTGTTTCCTTTATAAATTCATGATCACTAACCTAAAAGGTCCTTTAATATTGCCCTTAATTCTGCTACATTAATCTGGACCCATCATTTCCCACTCTTTACACTTTGTTCTCTCTTTCTGCACTATTCTTTTTTTTTTTAAATCTTTATTGGAGTATAATTGCGTTACAATGTTGTATTAGTTTCTGCTGTATAACAAAGTGATTCAGCTATTGCACTATTCTTAAATGGCATGTCCCCACCATTTGGTATAATATCAGGAGATAATCTCTTTTAATTCACAGAAAAGAAAAGAAAAAACATTAGGAGAACTTTCCTGTTAATTAACATAATAGAGTTACTACATCTGCTGCCATCTTTATCCCCTTTGGTAATTTAACAGAACAGAAGCTCTATTCCTACTAAACCCAATTCCCTTACTCCTGATTTGGATTGCATCACCTTGCACTCTCTAAGGATCCTTATTTTGTTCAATACCTTCTCTAATCTGGATCTTTTCCACTATCATTTTTAAACATTCTAAAATCTTCCAAATTGGGAAAAATAATAAAGAAGAGTAAAGCAAAGAAGGAAAGCAAAACCAAACTCACCTTTCTCCACCTGACTTCTGTTACTAATTACCACACTATCTCTTCTTCAAAGGCACAGTTTTTAAAATAATTCTTGAAAATGTTTTTCTATATCTTGGCAATTGTGAATAATGCTTCAATGAACATGAGAGTGCAATCTTTTTGAGATCCTGATTTCAGTTCTCTTATACATATATATATACACACACACACACACATATATATACATATATATATACATATATCCATTCAGAAGTGGGATTGCTAAATCATATGATAGTTCTATTTTTAATTTTTCGAGAAGCCTCCATACTGTTTTCCATAGTGACTATATACCATTTTGTATTCCCACCAACAGTGTACAAGAGATCCAATTTCTCCATATTCTCCCCAGTACTTGTTACCTTTATATTTTTGAAACTAAGCATCCTAACAGGTGTGAGGTGATATCTCTTTGTGATTTTGATTTGCATTGCCCTGATGATTAGCGATGCTGAGTACCTTTTCATATACATTTTGGCCGTTCATATGTGTTCTTTGGAAAATGTATATTCAAGTTCTTTGCCCATTTCTTGATGGAGTTATTGGGTTTATTTGCTACTTAGTTGTGGGAATTCCTTATAAATTTTGGATATTTACCCCTTACCAGATATATGATTTGCAAATATTTTCTCCCATTCCATTGGTTACCTTTCCATTCTGTTGGTTGTTTCCTTTGCTGTGCAGGAGCTTTTTATTTTGATGTAGTTCTACTTGTCTATTTTTGCTTCTGTGGTCTGTGCTTTTGGTGTCATAGCCAATAAATCATTGCCAAGATCAGTGTCAAGAAGCTTTTCCCAAAATGTTCATCAACAGATGAATGGTTCAAAGCATGTAGTATATATTTACAATGGAATATTTTCAACTTTAAAAGAAGAAGGGGGTTCTACCATTGTGACAACAGGGATGAACCTGGAGGACAATACGCTACGTAAATAAGCCAGTCACAGAAGGACAAATACTGCATAATTCCATTTATATGAGGTATCTAAAATAATCAGACTCATGGAAGCAGAGAATAGAATGTTGGTTGCCAGGGGCTGGGGAAAGGGAGAAATGGGGAGCTGTTGTTCAACAGGTATGAATTTTCAGTTATACAAGATGAATAAATTTGAGAAATCTGCTGTACAAATAGTGTCTATAGTTAACAATAGTGTTAAGCACTTAAAATTAGTTAAGAGGGTCAATTTCATGTGAAGTGTTCTTACCACACACAGAAAAAATGGGACACAAGGAAGCTTTTGGAGGGGACAGATATGTCTATTACCTTGATTGTGTTAATTGTCTCATGGGTTTATGCATATGTCCAAACTCATCAAATAGTATACATTAAGCATGTGCCATTTTTTGTGCATCAGTTATACCTCCATAAAGCTGTTTAAAAATGTTTATCTGTATTTGATATCTTCATTTTATGACTTCCTTCTCATGCTTCAACCCACTCCCAATAGAATCCATCTTTTATTACTCCAATAAAAAGGTACTTCATAAACTATTTCCAAATCCATGGATGCGATGTGAAAATTTTATCTCCTAGTTACTTGACCTGTAAGTAGGATTTGCTTCTGTCTTTGAGACTTGATTTTCCTTGACCCAAAAACTCCTCTGGTTTTCTTCTCATCTCTGCGGCAGTTCATTCTCTATCTTCTTTGCAGGTACGTATCCTTCTCCTCAGACATTAAATGTTGAAATTCTTCAAAATTCAGTTTTAGGCCATTATGTCCTCTCACTCTGGAACTCATAATATGATTTCACAGAAACACACAGCTTCAGTTACCAACTCCATCAAGTTTGGACATTTGTGTACCTGAGACCTCTAATCTGAATTCTGTAAATCCAGTTGCCTAATTAACATCTAAATCTGTTCATTTAAAATATACATAAAGCTAAATACTCATGGTCTCCCTAAACTGCTGAATCTCTCCTCCTTCATTTTCATTTGTCTTAGTGTGTAGTGACACCGTTCACCCAGTTGTATAAACCAGGCACCTAACAATAATCTTTGAGTTCAACCTCTCGCATCAGCCACTATATCCTATCCATTATCAATCTTATCCATTTTACCTCCTAGATACTTCCTTAATCTATCTAATGTCCTCTATCTACTCATCGTTGTAAGTGGTAAATTAATGCATGAATATATATTTCCCTGATTGCTTTGCTTGGTACCTATAGTTTTTATGGCAGAAAAATTTATATTAAAAAAAATCCGTTCATCTTCCGTGTATCTTCCCTTCTGTTCCTCCATCCTTCTGTCCCCATTTCAAGCAAGTATACAGGACTCCCTAGAAACCTCTTCCTCAGGAAATATGCCATTTCTAAGCCTCAAGGTGTGAAGGAGGAGATTACAAGGCAGTTGGAGGATTAAAAGCCAGTGAGTACAACAAGCACTGCCTGACACTACCTTGTTACTGGATAGAGCCTTGGAGCTGCACCAACTCATTAGAGGGATGTAGTTGAGAGAGATATAGGGAAGGCATGTAATAGGCATGAGGTATCTATCTCATCAAATATTTCAGCATCCCAAACATTATAGAGGAGCATTTATAAATGGGACATAAAGGTACAGGTGTCCCGGTCTCAGAAGACCAGAAGGACCTCCACAACACTTTCATGTTACAGGGTTTTTATACCACTTTGGTTGTATAAGGTACCTCGAATAATGGCTGAGTCTAAATTCTCTACTTGCTCAGTTATTTAAAGAATTAAATTCATTTAAATCAAGTAAAGAAACAGTAGGTTTATAGCAGCTCATAACTGCTTACTTTTTTTAAAAAAATTTATTTATTTATTATTTTTGGCTCTGTGTTGGGTCTTCGTTGCTGCACGCGAGCTTTCTCTAGTTGCGGAGAGTGGGGGCTACTCTTTGTTGCAGTGTGCGGGCTTCTCATCACGGTGGCTTCTCGTTGCAGAGCATGGGCTCTAGGTGCACGGGCTTCAGTAGTTGTGGCGCATGGGTTCTAGAGCGCAGGCTCAATAGTTGTGGCACACGGACTCTAGAGCGCAGGCTCAGTAGTTGCAGCACATGGGCTTAGTTGCTCCGCGGCATGTGGGATCTTCGGGAACCAGGGCTGGAACCCGTGTCCCCTGCATTGGCAGGTGGATTCTTAACCACTGCGCCACCAGGGAAGCCCCTTAACTGCTTACTTTATGTAGAAAAGCTGTCACCAATATATGGCAAGAACTTTGCTTGTATAATTTACACTAACTGGTATAATACACCTTCTACAAGAAAACTGAACAAGAATGAACTAGGGAGCAAAACATTTTTATCCTTTGAGCCATTCTGTTTTTAAGGGTTCTTGTAAGCTCTGATGTTTTATCTCTGAGAGAAAGAAAAAAAAATTTTTTTTAATTGGAAATTTAGAGATTTTTTTTTTAAAACTTAAAATGGAAGATCTTGGTAGTAATTGAGTGTATAGTATTGTGTCATATGTTTTATTATTCATTTTATAGAACTAATTGCCCATGTGTTCCTATAATAGGGGAGGAAAAAATAACGGTTTTAGTCCCAGTATAGATATTGCGTGATAAAAGGAGAATGATGACCATCTCCATTTCCAAAGGGAGAACAGGAATTCAAAACATGCTATGCCATAAATTGTTTAATTCAGCATTTTAAAATATTTTGAGCATTTTGAACTCAATGTTTTGTAACTTCTAAAAAAGTATAATGTATATACATAATTTCCACACATTTAAAATGACTTGTTAAATTGTTAAGACCTGACTTCTTTCTCAAAATTAAGGTATGCTAGTCGGACCTGAGAATAGCCTCCAGAGGGCGACCAAGTTTCATCCCTGCAAACAACTGCATCAAAATTTAACATTGCTTCCAACAAAAGCAAGGACTTTCTAAAGTTAAAATTTGAAAAGCCGGGCTTCCCTGGTGGCGCAGTGGTTGAGAGTCCGCCTGCCGATGCAGGGGACACGGGTTCGTGCCCCGATCCGGGAAGATCCCACATGCCGCGGAGAGGCTGGGCCCGTGAGCCATGGCCGCTGAGCCTGCGCGTCCGGAGCCTGTGCTCCGCAGCGGGAGAGGCCACAGCAGTGAGAGGCCCGCATACCGCAAAAAAAAAAAAAAAAAAAATTGAAAAGCCAGTGATAATAGTTAATCCTTGAAAAAATACCATGACGCAAAGTCTGAATAGCTCTGCAAATATTGGTTGTTTCAGAAGGAGACCACCTCTAATTTGATGGTTTAGTAGAGCAAGGGCCTTTGAATCTAGACAAATCTCACAAAGCTGCTAGATCAGCAAAACTTGTCATCAGTTCACGCATGCTCTGATTTTCCTGCTCACTGAAGTCTACCTCTTCTAAGCACCTTGTATTAGCAGGGTTTGGCTCTTGCATTTCCACAGACGTAAGGCCTTAAATTCAAGGGTCAGCTCTACAAATGGTTGATATATTACTTTGTAAATAGAGTTTCATCTATGGAATGGGATAAATATCTTCCTTATGTCTCATTGTTTTGTGAGTATTAAATTAGATAAATATATGAAAACACTTGACACAATGACTGGTTGGTAAACTTACTTTCTGCCCATTTCTTTTGCCCTCCCTTTTTTTCTCCTTAAATTGAGAAAGATAGGATCTTATTATGTCATTCACTTGAATGTTTTAGTGCTATATCACTCTTCCATTACTTTTCCCCAAAGTATATTTTTAAAAATCTCACAGAAATAAAGTAGTGATTAAGTTTAAATAATTGATATTTCTCAATCCCTAGACAGAAGTATATCTAATAAAAGTAGGTTTGTTAATCCTTGACTGATAATGACTAGAAAATAAAGAAGTATTTCTAATTGGGCAGTCCATCCAATTGGCTCTCACCGTGTACCAATGGATTATTTTTTTTCTACTTATTTCATCTTTATTAAAGCTACAACACAGAGAACATTAGTTGAGTTTACTTTGTAACTGCCCTTTCTCATTATTCCTGACCTGTATCTAACTAGCAGACAGTTACTTTTGATTCTTCTGAGAAAGTTCCTAAAGCATTGCTTTTCTTTATAAAATAACCTTCCTGAAGGTAATGCTAATTTTAACTACTGATCAAGATGGCCTTAATGTGTCCCTCAGTTTGGCTAAACTTCAGACAGGATTTTTCTTTACCATAGGCCCCTAACCTCCCTTTTCTGAAAACATTTACTTTAAGAAGCTTGAAATTATAAATTCTTTCTCTGCCCCTTTGAGATGTAAATTTTCTCCTAGTCACTTGATAATTTTCCAACCCAGAAATGTCTTTCTCAAGGACCTGGGAGTCAGCTCTTTGAAATACAACCTTCAAGAAAGGTATTGCCCCTAGTTCCCAGTCTCTGTGGGGAGTATAGGAGCCTAACTTTGATAAGAGCCAAAGCAAACAGAGATGGTCTAATTATATTGACCAACCTCTTCCCCAGCATCCTCTACTATTTTTCCTACAGCTCATCCTGGCATCTAAAAACTTCCATGCCTTTTGTTTCAGCAGAACGGAGTTCAGTCTCTCTCCTCTATTACAGAATCATCTTGAGTAAAGTACTCCTTGCCTGTTTAACCATCTGGTGCAATTTTTCTTTGACATCACTCCATCACATACTCCAAACTGCCTACCACTTTCAGATTAATCTTATAAAACTTTGTATATGTGCTGCTGAAGTGAGCACAATCTTTATAGAACTTTGAATCACTCCCTATTTCCTGTGGCATGAAGCCCACCATTCAAACTTCTCCACAGTCTTATACCTTCCAAACTCATTAGTGTTGTCTTCCAATTCCTGAATTCTCTCCTCCAATAATATTAGTACATTTTCTTCCTAAACGTGGCTAACATTTCCCCATTTTGAGATTTCATGTGTCTTCTAATTTTTTTAATACTTGGAAATTTTATTAGACTGTATTTGCCCATAACAAATAAAATAGAAATTGTTTCAAGTCTTTGCAAATAAATTTAATACAGGGTATTAAGAACACCAGTGATGAAACTTCTGAGAAGTAAAGAAGGGCCACCTAGATAATGGAGTGATTAGTAGGAATAGGAATTTACTTATACCCCTATGCTGGAAAGGCAAAGTTAAGGAGAGGGTTGTAAAGGCGTCCAGGGCCAGGTTAAATGATCATCAATGTCAGACCATAGCAGTTCTGTCTCATTGGAGTTGGAGCCGTGGAAGTTACACAGTTGCTGCTGGAGAATCTTCACAAAGTAGAGGAAGAAAGGGAGAAATCTCATAGCTTATCCCTAAACTCCCATATACCATCAGTTGCTTCTCTTTGGCTGCGCCTGATCAGAAGTAAGCTGCCTGTATGAGTCTGCTATCATGTGATACAAAACAGATTCAGGAAGGAACAATGACTAAATTCAAGAAAAAGCAGTCCCAAACTAGTATTTTTGCTTGAATGTTATGCAACAGTCTGTTTTCTGTATTTTTTCTAACTTTATTGAGATGTAATTGACATATAGCATTGTGTAAGTTTAAGGTGTACAACCTGTTGGTATGTTACATGTCGTGAAATGATTACCACAGTGGAGCTAGTTAACACACCTCCGTTACCTCGCATAAATAGCATTTTTTTTGGTGAGAACATTTAAGATCTCTCTTAGCAACTTTCAAGTATATAATACAGTTCTGTTAACTGCAATCACCATGCTGTAGATTAGATTCCCAGAAATTCATGTGCTAACTGGATATTTTACCCTTTGGTCAACATCTCCCCATTTCCCCCAACCCCAACCCCTAGCAACAACCATTCTATTGTCTGTTTCTCTGGGTTTGGCTGTTTTAGAGTCTACAATTTAGTTACATCATACAGTATTTATTTTTCTCTCTCTGACTTATTTCACTCATCATAATGCCCCAAGGATCCATAAATGTTGTTGCAAGTGGCAGGATTTTCTTCTTTTTCATGGCTGAATAATATTCCATCTATGTACATACCACATCTTCTATATCCATTTATCCATGTATGGACACTTTGGTTGTTTCCATCTCTCGGCAATTGTGAATAATGCTGCAATGAACGTGCGAGTGCAGATATCTCTTTGAAATAGTGATTTCATTTTCTTTGGATATATATATACCCAAAGCAGGATTGCTAATGTATGGTAGTTTTCTTTTTAATTTTTTGAGGAGACTCCATATTGTTTACCATAGCGGCTGTACCAATTTACATTCCCACCAACAGTGCACAAGGGTTTCCTTTTCTGCATCCTTGTCAACATTTGTTACCTCTTAGTCTCTTTGAGGTGATATCTCGTTGTAGTTTTGATTTGCATTTCCCTGGTGATTAGTGATGTAGAGCATCTTTTCATGAACCTGTTGGTGATCTGGATGTCTCCATTGGAAAATTTTTTATTCAGTTCTTCTGCCCAAGTTTTAATTGAATTGTTTGAAAATCTATATCTATCTATATCTATATATCTATATATCGATATATAGATATAGCCATTGTATGAGTTCCTTATATATTTTGGATATTAACACCTTATCAGGTACATGATTTGCAAATATTTTCTCCCATTCTGTAGCTTGCCCTTTCATTTTGTTGATTGTTTATTTTTCTGTGTAGAAGCTTTTTAGGTTGATGTTATATAACAAGTTGTATAACAAGTTGTATATAACAAGTTATATAACAAGTTGTATTTCTCTTGGTGATTTTAAGATTCCCTTGTTATCTTTAACGTTGACATTTTAATTTTAATATTTCTTGGTATGGATCTCTTTAGGTTGATCTGCTTTGGAGCTCTCTGGGCTTCCTGTATCTGGATGTCTGTTTCTTTCCCCAGGTTAGGAAAAGTTTTCAGATATTATTTCTACAAATATTTTCTGCCCCCTTTTCTCTTCTCCTTCTGGAGTTTCCTATAAGGTGAATTTTATTCCATTTGATGTGCCATAAATCCCTTAAGCTATATTCATTATTTTCATTCTTTTTTCTTCCTTATTCTCTGATTGGATGAGTTCCTCTGACCTGTCTTTGAGTTCACCTATTCTTTCTTGTGCTTCATCTACTGTATTTCTAAGTTCAGTTATTGCATTCTCCAGTTCCGTGACTTCTATTTGGAACTTTCTTATATCTTCTATTTCTTCGTTGAAGTTCTCACTGTTTTCATCCATTTTCCTTCTGAGTTCAGTGAGCATTTTTATGACCATAACTTTGAACTCTTTATCAGGTAAATTACTTATGTTCATTTCATTAAGATTTTTTCCTGAGGTTTTATTTTGTTCTTTTTTTGGAGTATAGTCCTCCCTTTCTTCATTTTGCTTGACTCTCTGTGTTGGTTTCTATGCATTAAGTGAAATAGCCACATCTCCCAGTCTTGAAGAGCTGTGTGACAGATGAACCTTGTCATTTAACCCTGTCTACTCTTGGTTGCCTCTCAAACCTTTGTGATTGTCTAAGCAGTTTATTTTTAATAGACCTGGCACACCATCCCAGCGGTTGAGGGTGTGCCAAGACAAATGAGCAACCCAAAGTGGAGGATCTCAGGCAGCACCTAGATTCAGGTTGATAGGAAGCCAGAAAACTTGGTAACAGCTTTTAAAGAATGCAAATGTATTTAGTCTTGTGAGATTGCAAGTGGAAGCCCTGCTGCGCCCCAGAAGCAAGCAATCTGAAGGTGTTCCCTGGGGAGCAGTCACAAGAAAACAGTGCTTCAGATAAGTGTGCAAGCTCCATTCTGGGAGATACCAGTGGACTGTAGTAAGGCAGAGTGAGGGTGGAGAGATGGCACCCCCAGCCTACCTTCCCCGAGAGCACATCCGTAGCCTCTAGATGTGTGCTGAACCTGAAGCCTGCTCTTAAGTCTTGTCCCTACTAGCAAATAGGCCTTTTTCATGTAAAGGCTGGGGCTGTGTCTCAGTCTGATGTGTAGTGGTACATCCTGGGGGTGGTATCCTGCCAAGAACTGTCTCTCCAATTGTTACAGTCCCATGGGACCCAGAAAAGAAATCCCTCCTGGCCTCCAGAGCCAGGTGATCAAGGAGCATCCCCTGAGTGGAGGCCACAAAAATGGGATCTCCTGTCTTGGAGATTCTGGCTCTCTGGAGCACATCAGAAGGAAAGTGTGAAGATGATGCTTACTGGCTGAGTGAGGCGGTGGGAAGAGTGCAAAGATGACACCATTTGAATAAAGGGAAAGAGGGAAAAGAAAAAAAAGAAAAGAAGAAAAAATATATATATATATAGCAAGACAGAGGAAGAGCAGGGAAGAAGGAGCCAGCTGGCTGGCGCACAAAGCTGTCACCTGCAGGAAAGGAAAAAGGGGAAAAAAGATGGCACCTTTCAGTTTTATCAAGGCAGAGAGAGAGCAGGAAGATGGCACCCGCCAGCCTCTGTCCCTGGGGAGTATTCCAGCAGGCCCCTGTTCCTCAGATTAATGCTTTAAAATTGGGAAGTGAGTCTCTTTCACCAAAAGTCAGAGTGCTTTTCAAAGGGCTGCTTCTACACTTGGCCCTGGGACAGGTGAGTCTGTGCACAGGCCCTTTAAGAGCTGTTCCTCAGTTCACCACAGCCCTGTGGGTCTCATGGGATGTGCCTTGTTGGTCTTCAAAGTCAGATGTTTTGAGGGTCCATCTCTCAGGTGCCAGCCTTAAAATTTGGAGTGCCCAATGTGGGGTCCATACCCTTCACCTCTCAGGAAGAAGCTCCAGGTTTTGAGTTCCTTCCTAATTGTGTGTCTCCACACCAAGGATGGGGTTTATGGCAAAATTGTGTCTCAGCCTTTCCTACCTGTTTTGATGTGGTTTCCCTCTGGTTTTCCTGATGTGAAGGGGTTGCTCCACCATCTTTTAGTTTTCTTCAGAGGAAATTTTTCCATATGTAGCTGTAGCTTTGGTGTGTTTGTGGGAGGAGGTGGGTTCGGGATCTTCCTATGTTGCCATCTTGAACTGGAACCTATTTAATATGTTTTAAATTTTGGTTTTCAGTTGTTCAGTTTGTTACTAGTATATGGAAATATGATCAATGTTGTGTATTAATGTTTATGTATTGATTTTATATTCTGAGATCCTGCTAAAGCAAGCTATTATAATTTATTATGAGTCTACTTATACCTTCCTTGGAATTTTCTATGTAGACAGTTATGTCATCTGTAAAGAATGACAGTTATATTTCTTCTTTTCTAATATGTATGCCTCTTTTTTCCTTTTCTTGCTGTACTACACTAACTAGAATCTAAAGTACTAAGTTGAAAACTAAGATAAGAGTGGACCTTCTAACCTTGTTTTGAACTCAGGGAAAAGCATTCATTCTTTCACCATTTCATGCGATGTTAGAAGTAGGTTTTCTGTAGAGGTTCTTTATTCGGTTGAGGTAGTGCCCTTCTATTCCTAGTTTCCTGAGCACTTTTAATATGAAGGGGCGTTGAATCTCGTTCAGTGCCTGTTCTGTGTTAACTGGTGTAACAGTACGTGTTTCCTCTTTAGACTCAATCTGGTAGATTACACTGGTGAGTGTTTACCATTGAACAAGGCTTGCATCCCTGGAATAAACGCCACTTGGTCATAGTCTGTTTTTCATGTGGATGCTGATGGTAGGTATTCTTGTGGATTCCTTCTAGTAGGGTAAATTCTGGTTCCCCCAACACGTCCGTGTTTAACCCCTCCTATGACAATATGTGCACGTTACCTTGTATGGAAAAATGGACTTTGCAGCTGTGACTAAGTAAAAAATCTTGAGATGAAGAGATTATCCTAAATTTTCTGGGTGGGCTATATATAAACACAAAGAGCTGTGTAGGAGGGACACAGGAAGAGTCAGAGTTGGAGAGACCATGTGATGAGGGAAGCAGAGATTAAAGTGATGCACTTTGAAGATGGAAGAAGGGACTAATTCCAAGGAATGCAGGCAGCCTCTAGAAGACAGAAAGGGAGAGGAAACAGATTCTCCTGTAGGGCTTCAAAAGGAACAAGCCCTGAGACACCTTGCCTAATATCAGACTACTAAGCTGCAAAAACTTTCTTTCACAAAGGGTCAAGGAGGGCTGGGAGCACATATGTGCTGCCCACCTGGACAGAGGGGGACCTGTGAGGCTGACCTACAGATTCTGTGGAGGTGGAGAGACATGAGCCCCTTTCTTCTCCAAGCTCTTTGCAGGGTCCAGCAGAGAGTCATGCCACCTGTGGAAGCCTGCGGCCCCAGTTTTGCATGCTGGTGGTGTAGGGGTCATGTTCAGGGAATCTCTGTTGTCCTAACACCTGCCTGGGTCCTGGGGATGGAATCAGAAGTCAGAAGCAGGAGAAGAGCCTTTGGCCAGCAGGGAAGGGGGGGTGAGGCCCAGGGCAGGTCCATAAAAGATCAGAGCATCTCAGTGCTTTAGGAGGAAGGGGCTTCAGAGGTGGGCCAGCACAGGCTGTGACAGAGGCTAAGCGGACTGGGAGGGGAGGCACTTCTGGGAGACAGCGGGGGTCTACTCCCTGCCCCTCATTGTTTGCTCATCTCACTCTAATGAGGGGGTCATTTCCCCTGCTCTGATGATTCGAAGCCTCTGCCGACACCCACAGGACGGTCGGTGACTGAGGCCTCCACACTCCTCAGCATGGATCCCAGCTCCCACTCAGATCTGGGGCCACAGACACCTCTCCCACCCCCTGCCGCCCCTGTGAGCAAGCTGTTCTTGTGAAACGTGGTCATAGTTTGTTAGGAGGACCTGTTTCCTATGGGGATACAAACCAGTGTTGATACCAGTACACACACACGTCCAGCCATGGGTGCAAAGGGAAGGGACAGTAGCTCTGGGGTGTCTTTGCAGACCCGGAGGCCCCGGACGCCAGTCCCCACGGCCACAGCCACATGGGTCCTCCTCCCTCAGTTGAACGAGATGCTGCTGCACAGAGATCCCACAAGTTCCACAAAGGGGCCCGACTGTCCTTTCCCTTATACACACCTTTAACGGGTGCCCCATGAATCTCCCCACACCCATTCCCCTTGTTGCCTCCTCATTGGGATGAAGAGGTAGCTGCCTCCACCACTCTCCACATTGCAATAATCCCAGTGGTACTAGAGGATGCTCCCGCTACGATGAGGCAGACAGTCCCGTCCCCATGGCCAGGACTTTTCGTCTCTGGTCAGGCCACCCACACAGGAAACCCTGGATGAGCGGAGGGTCATCCCAGCGCCGTCGTCTGGCCACTTCAGGAAAGCAGAGAGAAGCTCCATAATGACAAGGGCCGTCTCCAGGCTCCATCCTAGAAACTGGTGAGTGTCCAGAGGGCTGAAAGGCACAAGAGCAGCTCTGCCTCCCCAGAAGGTTCAGGGATGCAGAAGACGGTACAGATGCCCCAGAAGGGCCCTAGCCAAGCAGGCGTTAGAGAAGGGGCTGATGAGGGGGTCCCTGGGGAAAGTGAGAGCTGTGCGTTCCCAGGGGCAGCCTGAGGAGTCCTTGTCTATGTGGAGGAAAGGTGTGGCCACCTGTAGACCCAGAGCTCCTGTGACCTCCCTCATCCTTCCTTCCTCTCAGGATCGCTCTCTGTGGAGCAGCTCAACACCAACAAGATGACAGTGGCCTGAGAGCATTTCCCACGAAAACGATCTTTGTTCACAATTTACATACATCACTCCAAAGGTCCTGCTCCCACCCACACCTGGCCACACCCACCTCCCCCACCTCCCTAACCCCCCACAATCCCGCTCCCCCTCCCCACCCTGGTGGTCCTGCCCCCCTCCCTTCCCCCCACATCATCCAGGATCAGCACTGGGAGGAGGAGGAGGAGCCCCTAGGCTCCCCAGGGGGCTGCCCTGGGGCCTCGCCCTGGAGGGCCGGCCCAGCTGAACCCTACTGGCTGCAGTGCTTCTTCCTCCTCTTCCCACGGTTCTTTGTGTCAAACGGGTCACGCTTTCTCTTTCTCAGCTGTGAGGGGCGAGCCAGCCCCAGAGCCAAGGCTGGCCTCCCAGAGACGCCGAGGCCAGCCCCGGGGATGGGCAGCTTCTCAGCAGCGGCTGGGTGTCCACACAGAGCCCGCTTCCTCGACTTGGGAGCGGCTGGTGGAGCTGGGCTGAGGCCTCTTCTCTGAGAGGAGGGGGACTGGGGAACACTCTGGGTCCCCCAACCTCCAGAGGAAGCCAGGGCTGAGACATGCGCAGGACTGAGGGACATCCCGAAAGGCACCAGTATATGCTGAGAGTCTATGATGAAGACGCTTTGGAGCACCTCCTCGTTCTCACTGGACCCTTCCCTGGGCACTCGGGCCTCCCGAAGAGGAGAGGCCTTTCTGAGAACAGACGCATCCCTGGATCTCAGTAGAGGGCCGGTGCGCCTTTGACCCTGGGGAGGGGAGAGCCGTACGGGCCGGAATATAGAGAACTCCTGACGTCCTCCAGAGGGAACAAAGACTTTGGGCCTGCACAGGGCAGTGTCTGTTTGGATGAGCCTATGAAGAGCCTGAGAATCAATCTCTGGTGGGCAGGCTTCATCACTGACCCCTAGATGGGGGTCTTGGTCGTGCCTCTGGGCACCTTGGCCGGCGTCGGACTCAGAAGGACTTGAGGCCATTCCGGGTGCACTGTGACTCAGGGCTACCCGCACACCGTCGTCCTCTTTCAAGGCCAGGAGTCGTTTCTGCACCAGCTGGTAGGAGGGAGGAGGACAGTGACGGCTCCACACACACGTGTGAGAGGAGGAGCACTGGGCAGTGGGACAATGGCCCTGGGGGGGAGGAGGGGACGGGCGACCCCAGGACTTGAATCCAAATACAGACACTGTGGCAGTCCGGCCATTCTCCTGCAACTGATTCCCAGCTTTGTGACCTTCCCTCCCCTCCCGGCTCCCTATCCTCTCCTTCCTTTCACCCTGCACTGCACCCACCCCAGAACGGGCCCTTCCCCATGCCAGGTGTCCCAGGCAGGGGAGGGATGGACAGCGCTATGTGGCCCTCCTGTTCTGGGGCCCTACCTCTCCCCTGTTCACTGGGGTCCCTCTGTGCCCTGGTCTTCCTGAGTGTCCCTTGTGTCCCCTGTTCTACCGGGGATCCCTCCCTCCTCTGGCTCCCCTGGGTCATCTGGGTTCCCCTGTCCCCTGGATCACCTGGGGTCGCCCTCCCGTGGGGTCCCCTGGCTCCCTGAGTGTCCCTCTCCCTCCCCTGTCTCACTTCTTCGGGGGTGAGCCCTTCCTCCTGCTCCAGCTCCTTCTCTAGGGCCAAGAGATCCAGCTGTGGGTCTGGGGAAAGCAAATCTGCCAGGAATCCAGGGTGAATGACTGCCTCCACCTAGAACAGAAAGAAGAGGCTGTGAGCATCCTCGGCCAGGAGTGGCCTGTGAGACAAGAAGGCCAGGAGGGAAAGTGAAAAGCAGAGACCCACCCCACTCTCCTCCACAAGGCGGGGATGGTCAGCGCGCACACGCACACACACACACACACGCAAACATGCACATACACAGTCACACACAAAAGAGCACATATATAGAGGCACAAACACAGACACAAAGGCATACACACAGATAGACACAAACATATACACACAAACATCTGCGTAAACCTCCCCTAACACCAGGCTCAGGAACAAGGAGCTGAGCTTAAGTCCCAACGGCCTGAGCAGAACCCAGATCTTGGGTGCTGAGAGTTCCATGCCCTGGCATCTTGCAGACCCCAGTCTCCAGGCCTAGCCTACTTTGGTGACGAAGTCCTCCTGGGAACACAGCTTGTCGATATAGCTTAAGAGATCCGGGTCTGAGTAGGTGCCGTCCTCTTCCTGCTGCAGCTCATTTCCGTCCTCTCCCCATTCTGCATCTGAGTCGCCTGTGGCTGAGTGGACGGGCCCCACCAGCGCCTCCATGATGTCCATATACTCCCTCACAGCCTCAGGTGGAATGTCCTCGGGTGCCTTGGGCTCCGGGGGTCGCTGGGACCCGTGTGGCTTCGGGCGGGAGGGCTGGGCCCTGGGGCCGGACATCCTGGGAGCACAGGCTGCGGCAGAGCAGGAGGAAGGGAAGGAAGGTGAGGGGCTCCCGGTCTACCTCCTGACCACCGAGCGCACGCTGGTGAGGGCACTGTTGGGGGACATTGATGTGGGTGTGGGGGGGTCAGGACCACCTGAAGCTTCATGCACAGTTGGAGGGGGGAGGTAAGGGGGCATCTAAGAGAGTCACATATAAGGAAGTGGGGAACCTCCAATTTTCTAGGTGTGTCCCCATCAAGCCCACTTCTTAGGCAGACTTTGTGTGCAGTCCTTTGACAGGGAGGCGTGAGAGAAGTTACAAGATTGACCAAGTCAATACCCCGTAGTAACAAAGGGCATCTGAGACCCCACCCCCCACCCCCCGCCTCAGTGGCTGTTTTGCTTGAAAGACCAATGCCCCTGTCTTGAAGGAAAATGATCCACATGGGAAGAGTGGCCAACCCTGGGCCCCTGTTACCTGTGCGTTCAACTCCAGTGGGAACCTGGGTGGCCGGCTGAAGGCCCACTTTCGGGGCTGGGGGCCCACGAGGATCCAGCTTCGGTGGGGCTGGAGGAGGCAGGCCCTGCGCGCACTGCATCCACTGCAACTGCTGGATCTGCATCTCCTCTGCCTCAAATTGCATGAACCTGGGGTGTGACGGAGGCACAGGCCATCCTGAGAAAATGGCCTGGGTTCTGGAGCCCAACAAAGGCAGCCAAGAATGAGGGATTGGGAGAGGATGTGCCTTGGGGCTGTCAAGGCCCTGTGAGGTGCTGTCCACAGCAGAGAGCTGCTCCTGGAACTGATACAAGATCTGGGACCCTTCCTGCCTCACCAGCACTGGAGAGCATTCAACAGCATAGAGCCAGGTCGCTGCATTGAACCAGGTCAACGGGACACATGGCTGACCCAGGGGGCACCCTCCCCATGCCCCCCATCCAGAGCCACATGAAGGGCTGACAGCCAGAGGCTGGAACAGGCATGTGTTCCCCACAGGGGTCCTTGCCCAAATCCAGGACCCTGGGTTGGGACTGAGAGTTCTGGAACGTAGACCTGGAGACAGGGCTCAGGAGAGGCTGGACGATGTGGATGCTGAGCTTAGAGGACAGGCCTTCCTTTCCTCTGAGAGGTGCTTGTTTGTTTGGTTTTGTTTCTTAAACCAAGGGGATTACCGTGGAGCAAACACTGGAAGGGCCAGAGACCCTTGGGCTGATGACAGCTGGCTTCCCCAGCCTCATGAGGGATGCCAGGGTACCCACTCAGGCCACTTTTCGTGAGGAGAGGGGGTCCCAAATCTATGTCAGTGGCCGCCAGCCAGCCACCACTAAGGAAGCAGCAGGCTGGCGGGTGGAGCTCTTTCCCCAGCCCAGCCCATATGGCCGGAGTTGGACCCCTACTGGACTCACAGCTTCACCCTGCCCCGTCCTGAGACCTTCATGTGAGGGCAAGGGGAGGTCAAACTCAGGGGAGGGCAGAGCTCGTGGTGGAGGAAGGACAGAAGACCCAAACTCTCAAGGTGAGGGAGGGGTTTCTGGAGGACTGTAGGGCCTCTGGGCTGCGGGCCCCCCGTTCCGAGCGACAGCCCTTCTCCTTTGTCCTCTCTGATGAGCCCCCCCACGGCCAGACCCTGCCCTCACCCACTCGCCTCACCCTCCACGCAGCCCCTGGGCCCAGGACGCTGACTCACTTTTGCGCCATCTCGTAGTAGATCATCCGGTCAGAGTTGCTAATGTGCTGCCATTCCTGCACGGCCCTGCACAGTCCCTCCTCCAGTGTCATGGTGGGCTTCAGGCGGGCCAGGGATCGAAGCGCTGGGCTGTAAGCACTCGGGGTCAGTCTCTGTGCCCAGCCCAGCCCCCACCTGCCTGACCCCACCCACCAATGTGGACCACACATCACTCAACACAGCATGACTGAGCAACAGGAGAGTGAGAGGCAGGTGTCTGGGAGAGCAGAGACAAGCCTTCCCGGCTACGGCTGTCACCGCCTCACACTCACTCGAGGATGACCATCCACTCCCAGGCTAGAGCTGGGACACTGTGCCTTGGGGAGCTCTTTTCCTCTTCAAGGCTGCCTTTTCATAATAAAAATCACCATCATCACTGAGGCGTGGCATGTGCCAGGCAATCTGCTCACACTTCATAGATTAGCCCAAGGAGTCTTCTGCACGGTCCTCTGAAGGTGAAGTGTGATTGTCCCCTTTTTACGAGGGACCGCAGGTTTAGGATGGAAATGCCTGCCAGGCTCACAACTCTAGTGGGAGAGAGCCCATGCCCTTAGGAGAGCTCTACCATCACCCTGTTCCTAGTGGAATTCTCCACATCAACAAAGTCGAGGCGTGCATGAAGCGCTCTCCTGGGCCCCGCGCTCCTCCCCCTTCTCCGAAGTGACCTCCCCCGGCCACGTACACTCAAGTGCTGTATGAAAGGAGACGTCAGCACAGGAGAGTGTGGCATCCACTCCTTGGCTCCTCAACTTACACCACGACCCTCTCTGACTGCAAGTCTTCAGGCCATATTACCAGGAGAATCATGGAAGAGCAAGCTGGCTAGACTCACAGAGGGGTGGGGTCAGTTGAGATAAGGCACATTTCAGTCATGATGTCATGGACTGGCAGGCTCGCCCGTATGACCAACAGTGTGCCTTTTCGTGGCGTGGACATCGCCTTCACACCTTGCTTCCAGTATCCCTAGAAACCTAACCTGCGAGTCCATCCCCAGTTCCTCTTTATCTAAGAGCTCCGATAAGCTCATGACCCCCTGAGCGTTCACTCACATGAGAAAGCAGGAAAGAGCTTCTGCATCAGGACTCTGGGGAAGGTGTCTCCGGGCCAGTGGCTTGAGGCGCTGCCACCGTCGGAAGTTACTGTACACACTCTGGTGGTTAGAGCAGTCCTCCTGCGAGGCATAGGGCTGGTTGGTGTCCAGGCTGCCCTCCCTGGAAGTGCCACGTGGCCATGGCCCAGAGTTCACTGGGCGAATGTTAGGGGCCATCTGGGCAGCTGGTGGTGGAGCTTGAGGAGGAAAGCCTGGGGTCCAGCCTCCCTTGCCAGCCTGAGTAACTCCAACAGCTGGAGCAGTCACAATGGTCTCCATCGCAGGGGTTGCTAAGAATATGGGTGCAGGACATGCAGCACTCCCGCTGAGGGCCCCTGGAGCGCTCCAGTTGAGGGGGCCCTGAGGAACGATAAAGGTCTGAGTCTGGGGGGCCTGCACTGGCCTCCCTTGTGACCTGACTTGTACAGTGAAGTTGCAAGCCCCAGGGGCACTGGGGCCACAGCCACCATTAGCCACCAAAGGCATCCTGGGGAAAGCTGGCAGCCACAGGCTGCTGCCAGGAGGGAATGCGGGGGTGATGAGAGGTGGCACGTGCTGCTCCCAGGGTGGCCAGTGCTGGGCGCCAGGAATGGGTGGAGGAAAGGACACTGCCATGAAAGTAGACAAGGAGGCACCGGGGTTCATGGTGACATCCGTTCCCAGCACTGCAGATGCTGTTGAGGCAAAGGAAAGGAGTGAATGGAGGAGGAGAATGGGCAAGTGGGACTGAGGCTTTCTGCGGCATCAGAGTGTAAATCTCCACAGATGAGAGACTCTTGGACAAGGGAAACTGCAGCGTGCAAATGTCTTCAAGTGATTTTCATGCCCTGACCTCCAGTTGAGAATTATTCCACTGGTGACCCCATGCCCATCCACCAAGCTCCCTGACCCCTGCCTGCCGAGAAGAAATTGCCTCAGCAAGCACTCACTTGGAGAGCCTCCCTAAGGCACACCCTGGCACCTAAGCCTCACAGGCTGTCTCCCAAGACCTGGAGCTGTGTGGACATCTGCTCTGTGAGAAATGCCCCTCAGCCGGCGTACTAGCAGGTGGGGCCTTCTGCAAGGTAAGTTCTAGGCCCCCAAAGGCCCTTTGTGGACAGGCACTGTGTAAAATATTAGGGCCCCACCTCCTCCTCAGTCCTCCTTTTCCTGATGCTCAGTATAAATCCCCTCTTTCTTTCCTAGCCTCACAAAACAAAACAAAATGCTGGAAAATATCTCTAATGGAATCCTGATACAAACCCATGACACTGGCCCAGAAAGCACCTGCATCTCCGAACAACCCACAGCAGATACGTAACATGGGCCAGGTCCTGCCACCCCTTCCCCAGTGCCCAGAGTCACTGTCATCAGTCAGGAGTTCTGTTCCTAGGGGCTTGGGGTGGTCTGAGAAGTAGGCGTGTGTCCCTTAGATTCTGTCATTTCACAGCCAGTGATGGCTGCAGAGGATTAAACAAGGGCCAGGGAATTGTCATGTTACATTGGTCGTGGGAGTATAGACTGCCTGTGGTCCTTCCCCTTCCAGCTCCCAATAACGGAGAGACAATCTGAGATGCAGGCATAAGCCAGATGCCATGGCGATCAAGTTGTCTGAAACACATCCCTGTTCAGGAGAACAAGGTACACACCACGGTGCACCTAACTCACCAGAACAGATGTCATAGGACGTTTAATAGTAACACAGAAGATCATCTTCCTGATCCTGGGCTACACTCCTTCCCCCTTTAAAAGAGGAAGCAGGCTTCATAAACATTCCACCCGAAACAACCCCACTCCACATCTGTTCCCTGTCCATGAAGGAGTGACCTGAAATAGGAACAAACTCTTCCTCTCAAGGCAGCCTGAGGGTCCACCATGAGATACTGGACAAGATGAAGTAGGTCTGAAGTACTGCCATTCCACAAAAGGAAGAACAATTCAGAGCAACTCAGGAACCTGAGCCCTCTCTTGGCTGAAGTTACACGTAACGGTTGCCCATCCCCTGTTGAATCCAAGGCAACAGTTACCTGAACTGACAAGTGAGCTCTGGGCTGGGAGGAGTGGACGAGGTGTGGGCTGCGGCAGTTAGAGTAACCCCCTGCCTAGCTCTCGGAGAGGACACTTCACTGCAGGTGTGGCCACACACAGCCCCATTGAATAGTTTTCTCACCAAGACCATCTCTCCCCACGGCCCCCTGAGATACAGTATGCTCCTGTTCAAATCCCTTTGCAAGATGTGGTGAGGCAAGCTTCAGGTGCCTCAGGAACACAATACAGCTCTAGGCTTTCCTCATGACCCTCCCTGTGTCACCACCAGGACATCACACACATCCTTACACACACGTTTCAAAGTGGCTTGTCTCCCTTCTAGAAAGAATCAGACTGTCTGCTGCCATCCTTTCTCCATAGCCAGGGCAATTCCTCTGGATCCACCTCCAACGACCCCTCCTCCCCAGGGCAGTCTCAGGTTTCTTCAGGCTCCCCAGTCTCCCCAGGTGAAATGTCCTTGTGCGTCCAGTGCTCTCTTCTCCCTCTACTTCAGTCCAACTGTGTGCCCACAGTTAAGTGTAACGTGTGAACCTGAAGGATGTGAGGATGGCAGGGTCTCTGAGAACACACCCCCAGCCTATAGGCTTACCTCCTATTGAAGCCATCCTGCAGGCTTGGGCACGGACTACTGCTGCCTGGTAGCCTCAATGAGAAAAGTCAAGACCAGGAGCCAGAGAGCGACCTGCTTCAGCAAACGCTCGGGATCCAAGTCAACGAGGGACACGTTTGAAAGTAAACCGGAAAATGCGGGCTGAACCGTTCTGCGGTGGGGGAGGGGCAGAGGGCACGTGGGTCGGGGTGGCGTGCGCTGGGGGGACATTCCACGAGGGCTCTGGCAGGTAGGCAAGAACCGGAAGTTCCTTCCACCTCCCACAGTGGCAACACAATTGGCGTGTGCCTCTTTAGGCAGTTTATAAACTGTTGTTTTGATTCACGGCACCGAGGTTGAGCATGATAGTCCCTTCCTTTCACGTCTTTATCCATCAACCTAGGTTTTTGTTTTTTTTTTTTTTTTGCGGTACGCGGGCCTCTCACTGTTGTGGCCTCTCCCGTTGCGGAGCACAGGCTCCGGGCGCGCAGGCTCAGCGGCCATGGCTCAAGGTCCCAGCTGCTCCGCGGCATGGGGGATCTTCCCAGACCGGGGCACGAACCCGTGTCCCCTGCATCGGCAGGCGGACTCTCAACCACTGCGCCACCAGGGAAGCCCTGGAGCTTTTATAATGAAGGAAAACTTGTATGATTTGCAACCAATAACTTCATACTAGAGGAATGGTGAGGCAAAATATTGTACCCAGGCACTCGAGAAAGGCAGGCTTCCTTGTTGCTTCCTCCCTTTGTTCAGTCATTCAACCAATTATTTACAAGATTCTCACTCATAATTCTGATACAGTATTTGAAGGACTCTTCTCAAGGCCACTGATACAAAAATTGCACTGTGCAAAAATTAGCCAGTCCCAATACTGCAATCACTTTTGTAATACTTCAAAATCCTACACCCCACAGACAGAGATAATCAAATTAGCCCAAATGTAACTTGGGAAGACCAGTCACAGAAGGGAGTATCTAAAAGTCCTTTGGATCATGATCTCTGACTATTCCTGCACAGAAGGTGGGGGCGGGCATTGACTACTGAGAAAAAACATCTCTGGACATGCATCACAAGCCTCAGAAGACAGTTCATCTTCCACTCAATCATGAAACATTAAAGAAACGAAGAGATACCATGTTTGTGTCTTGTGGAGTTTTCAAGTCTGCACTTGGAGGCGCTTAGTGCTGTTACATGTGAGGGGTCTTCAGAGGCATCCTGTTGAGTGAGAAATGCTCTAATCTTGCATTTGACCAGAAAGCGGATCTGATGATTGAAGTTTCTTTGGGAAGTATTACAAAGTCAGGTCAGTAAGTTGATCCCGCTACTATTTTTGTTGTTGTTGTTTTATTGTCAACTGAAATTCTGCAAGATATTATAAAAAAGGAGGGAGGGAAAATAAAATTGTTCCCATACTACCTGTTGAAATTGGCCCAGATTGTCAACTCTTTCTCAAAATTATTTTTAAAAAAACCCCAAAACCGTACAAAGGAAACACCTGTGAACACGGAGAAAAAATATTCTAGTAGAGTAAATGCGTTGGAAAAACTCTAGGAACGGAGTCAGGAGACAGTATCTTAAGAGTGTTTCCCAGGTCTGAAATTCTTTGCTAGCATTGTTCTTTAACGGAAACTTCAGGTGTGCTAGGAAAAAGAACCTACTGTTTTTTGAAAGGCATTAACAAGAACCAAGGAACGGCAGTCCAAAGGGCATGAAAGTACTTGCCCCAATTTGAGGCCACTGTGCTTACAGCGGAGCTCTCCAGAACTCTTTGTAGCTAAGTGCATGGGTTTCACGAGTGCAATATAAAACTCACGAGTGCACATTTCACAAGAGCTGGTTTTAAGAAGAGACCGTCTTTAAGAGGTTCCCAGCGAGGAGCGTCGCCAGAGAAGTTCCGCAGCTTGCCCGACCCTCCATTTCTGTCCTCTCCTGCAGAGACCTCCTAGGCCCGCGCACCCCGCGCCTGCACGCCCGTGCAGGCCTGTGCACGCCCACTGGGGCGGGGCTCTCGGGCACGCGGACCGCCGTCCTCCAACAGCTCCCGGCGTCTGCTGGGGCAGTTTGCTCCGGAAGACAGGAGCGCATGCGGGAGCGCGGAGGGTGGGGCCCCAATGGCTGTCCGGCGGGGGAGGGGCCTGCCATGGCGGCCTGTAGAGTCAATTCTAGGAATCCTGAGGTAAGGGGTACGGGGACTTTTCACCCCTCAGGTGTCACCGCTCTGCACTGTTGTTCACCCTGTGGGTTATTTGTGCCCTTGTCCATGTAAGGAGACTCCCCACAATGTGGATTCACGCCCCCATAGAGCTCGATTCCCTTGAGATGTTTACCCCAGGATTATCGGCACCACTGGGGAGCCGGCTGCATGAAGGGTTCAGTGATTGCGGGGCCTACAGTGGGGGCTAAATAGTGTGTGCGAGCTATTAAACAGGTGCCGTTCTAGTCTGCACGTTGTGAAGAGTACAAAAGCTAGAGGGAAGTTCTTGCGAGTTGAAAACCCTCATCTGGTTCCGAAGGTGTAGCTCAGGTGATTGGAAAATGAGTGAAGATGGAAGGAACACACTCATCGTTTCACTAGTGTCTTCCTTCTTATCATAAAAACATCAGTCAACACTTATGTTCAAACTGCATTCTTTTGTCGGTGATGCGAGCAACTTTGCTGAATGTGGTAATAAACATGTATTTGTAGTCTGGTGTCAAATCATGATTGATTTGCAAGCATAGATGGGGTCTGTACATACTTAATTGGTTGGTGGGAATCTGATAGGTAGTCAAATGTGTGGGTTGGTTTTGTCCGTGGATATTTGTGTTTGAAGGGAGGTCATGCCTGTGTTTTTGTGAGAGTGTGTAAGAGTGAGCGTTGTATTTGGAGGGTGTTGAGATGTGACGCAGGCATACTCAAGGAGTTGGTGGTTAGGTGTTTGTAATTTGGTGTTTGGGGAATATGTTTACATGTGTTTTTTTCACCCATGAATTTGGGGATTTGTGTGTGTGTAATGGTGGATTTGGAAGGATTATCTGCATATGCATAAGGGCAATGTCAGGAAAAGTAGTGGTGTATATTACTTTGGGTGTCCAGTCTGTTAATTTTGTATATTTGGGGAATGTAGGCTGATCATTTGTGTATTCAGGGCATGTTGTATGGTTATGGGGTGTTTGTGGGTGTGCATTTTCAGGAGCTGTGTATGTATATTTGGATGTGTAGAGGGCAAGTCTGTGACTATTTTATGGGGCTGGTGGATGTTGAATGTGTAGGTATGTTGTGTTTGTATGATCCTGTATTCTGCAAGATGGCAGAGTTCATTCTGTGTGAGAGGTTGGGAATATGGGGTTATGTATACGCCAGTAGTGTGGTACTGTATGTGTATTTGGAACAAAGGGCGTATAGGGTGACATTATTGTCTATTTGTAGTGTACTGGGTAATCGTGGTTCTATTTGGGACTTGTGGAGAGTTGTGTGTTAAATGAGTTTGTGTGTGTATTCAAGGGGCATGGCCACTTGGAGGAATACTTGCTGAGGCTATGCATTTGTAATTTTCAGTAGGAGCCTCTTAGGCTTATGTATTTTGGGAAGTGAGTATATGTGTATCTGATAGAGAGGTGGGGTTCTATGTTTCTACAGGGAAGATGGACAATTGCATTTGTATGTATTAGAAATATGTGATACGGGTATTTGTTAGTACTTGCATATGTGTGAGCTGGTTCCTGATAGCTAGGGATAATTTGATATATGGAAGTTGTTTCATAAATGGTTTGCTGGAGATAGTTCCATGTATCTTACTTGTGTATTCTAATCCGTGTGCGTGTCCATCATCAGGTGCATGCATTATCAGAGTTTGTTCATAAGATATGGAGTTGTTAGGAGTATTCAAAGTGTATTTCTTTGGAGAACGCTAGGGTGTTTATACATGTGTTTGGTAGGAGTAAGAGGTGGTCTGTCTATATATTCAGGGTGAGGGTAGAAATGTATATACACACACACACACACATATACAGTTTGTATGTTGGAGTAGTGGTGGGGAGCTTGTATTCTGGAGAGGTAGCATAATGTATAGTGTTTGGGAGGGGATCCATATGTTCAGGGGTTAGGAATATTTGCATGTGTGTGTCCATAGGTGTGTGAGAATTGTGTATGTATATTAGTAAGACTGCAGAGGTTGTCGGTGTTTTTCTGTTTTGAGTGTGTCTGAGCATTTGGGGTGTATACTCATGAGTAGTTTGTGGATGTGTGTATTTGTGATTTGTGAGTGTAGCAGGAGGCTTCGAGTCCTCTATGTGTCTATTTCAAAATGTAATGCCTGAAGAATTTAGTGGTGTTGCTTGTATGTGTGTTCTCAGTATTAGTGAGGTGGACTTATATGGACAGTTGACCCTTGAACAACATGGGTTTGAGCCACACGGGTCCACTTATAGTGGATTTCTTTTTCAGTAACTACTACAGGACTACTACAGGATCCATGGATGCAGAGCCACTGCATGGAGGGTTGGCGCCCTAACCCCCAAGCTGTTCAAGGGTCAGCTGTCTTTGATAAGTATAGATTATTTGTGTCTGTGTGTGTGTTTGAGTTCCTGGGGCTTCTGGGGTATGTATTCTGTGGGACGTGAGAGTTTAGTTTGTGTGTTTGGAAACCAGTAGGCTGTGTGGGTTCTGTGTGTGTGCAGGAGTCCTGCAGTCTATGTATTTTAGGGCTGTGGGATTGCATATGGGTCTTTTTTTGGGTTGCACATGAGACAGTTGTGTACTTGGTGACCCTGTGTGCTTAGGTACTCAGTGTGTACATCTGGATGGCATATTGGTTGCACATGTTTGTTTTCAGGCCCATGTTGTGTGTGTATATATAGTTGTGAGAGTGGAATGTGAATATTCAGGGTGAGTAAGGTGGTTTCATCTGTAAAAATTTAGGTAGTAAGAGGTGGTCTGTTTGTGTATTTATTCAGGGTGAGGGTGTGTGTTCAGGAGATATATATATATATATATATGTACAAACACAAATGTGTATGTGGTGTCCTTTTGGTTACATATCTGTGGTGGGAGTTGAGAGTTCTCCTTGGGGTGTAAGTGGATTCTGTGCACATATTCACAGGAAAAGTCATGGAATGTGCTGGAACTGGTTCATACTGTCTTGGGAGAGTCAATGGTGCATATCTCTTCCCAGCTGTGTGTTTAGTGATGTCAGGTGGGTAGCTTGAAATTGGTCCTGCTGGGAATATTTATACCATGTAGATACCATAAGTGGAGTCTTTCCCGCCTTTCTCGGAGAGCTTTTTATCAAGCACTTAGCAGCGTACCACTGATGTGCGTGTTTGGATTGTGTATGTATGAAGCAAGAATATTTGGGCATCGGTGGGTACGTATGGGACCCTCATGTGAATTGTGAGTGGGGCATCTGGGGCTATGGGCCCTTGTATATGTGCATTGACCCTGGTAATTGTGAATCATTGCATTGCTCCTATCAGGTTGGTCTGTTCTTTAGGGCCAGAGAATCCCCATAAATGTTGTTGATTCCCAGTAGAAATCATGCAGATGGATACAGGGGTGTCTGTACCTTAGGCAGGTGGACACTCCTTCAGCATTTGTGTGGTCCTAGCGTCTGGGTCCCTAGAAGGGGGCGCCTGGCGGACAGATGGCCATGCAGAGCAGAACCTTCACAGGTGTGTTGTTGGCATGACAGGCAGCAATCAGAAAGTCATGGGGCTTCCTGGATAGGAGGTCAGATGACCAAGGGCTCTCCCAGGAAAACCCCCTGAGAATCAGTTGGACAGCTACAGGCATTACTGGCTCTTCTGTGGCACAGCGGACGTGCAAGGACACCCTCCACATGGGGTCCAGAGCCATGTGTCCCTGAGCCCAACTGCCCCAGGGTGGTGGGAACTGTTGCATATCAGGCTGGTCAACTGTATCACTAGGTCTCAACCAACCTGTCTCATGGAAACCTAAGTCCTCACGGATAGGCAGGACCTCTAGGGATCACTGAGCTGACAAGGACAGAGGTAGGGAGGCTTTGTCACTGAGGGAGAGTTGGGGACTGAGACCTGGAGAGCCTGGGGAGTCCCACTCTGAGGAGATGTGGCTCTGATGTTCCCAAACCCTTTAGACATGTTCTCTGTTCTTTTCTGAAGGCTCAAGATGCTTCTAGCAGTGGGAAGCTTATCTCAGTTTCATGTTTCTCTGATAGGATGAACTGACCCTTTTATTCACTCTTCGACATCGAGCTGCAAACCCATCAGAGGGAACCATGTGATCGTTGTAGCCACCAGCTGACCCCACAGCCACCTTGTGCCTGCCTTGGACCCACCCAAGCATTTCTGAGCCTTCTTTATGGTGAGTCTTGTGGCCTTTTCTCCCTCATTGTGACTCCTCCTGCCAATAAAACATGCTGTGAATGTTAACAAAAGGAAACCTGCACTAGAATTGGAGTCTGGAAGGCCCGTAGAGGGAGCTCTCATGCCGTGCCACTCATCATCAATTACCCCAACAGGAAGAGGTCATTTACTGACCCCAAAGAGGACGTGCAACCACTTTACTACCCCAGCTGGAGGAGGGAAGACTTCCTTCCTGGCCAGCAACAAGAAATAGAAAATAGAAATAGCTAATAGAAAATTCCGCAGTTTAGCCAATGAGACGCCGTTGTCACCTGAAGTTTTACTTTCCTCCAGTGAACTTTCATTTTTTCCCTTGATGATGACTTTCTTTCCTTGTCCCACCCTCCTTACTATACAAGTCTTCTGGGACTTCCCTGGTGGTCCAGCAGCCAAGACTCCGCGCTTCCAATGCACGGGGCATGGGTTCGATCCCTGGTCGGGGAACTAAGATTTCCACATGCCACGTGGCATGGCCAAAAAAAAAGAAAGCCTTCCATGTTGTGTAACCCGTTGGAGTATCTCCCTTTCTATCAGATGAGATGCTGCCTGATTCATGAATCGTTTAATAAGGCCAATTTATTCAAAATTCAAAGTAAATCTTCCAATTTACTCCGTTAAATTTTGTTTTTTAATACATTGGGGGCATGCAGAGGTGGCCACTAACAGTTTAATATGTATCCCTCCAGAAATGTTCTGTATAAAAATATGTATGTGCACTTTTCTAAAATCCACTCTTATGATTGCTACTGCTAACAAGATGATTTTATGATTAAATGCTTATCTTTTTTAAAAGAAAAAGGTAAATATATTGGTGGCAGTGATGGGATCTGAAGCAAATTTCTGATAACATTTGGGACAAGGAGGAACAGGTGTGGTGCCCACAACTCCTTTGAGTTCACTGTCTTTCTTGCCATTCCTGAAGGTTGTTGGTAAGCTCCTCTTGGTTTGAGCTCCATTCTCTTTGCGTTTGTGCTCCCAATCTAACTGGCTTTCCTTTACAGGGCAGGTCAGTTTGGCTGGTAGAGGATTCTCCTTGAGGCCAAACCCCTAGCCTTTCAGATGGAAATTCCCAGGACACAGTAACATCTCTTGGTTATTGCCAGTATATTTTTTGAGTGGTAAACCATAGCCCCTAATTTTGTTCCCTGGATTCCACACTGGGCACTGCTGACAGTGTAGTCTGCACTTGCCCATCTGTTTGGAATCAGCCCCCAGTTTCCATGCTTGGAGCTGTTGGTGGTGGCTATAGTTCTCCATTTTGTTTGGAATCAGTTTGCAGTCCCCCTTCCTTGGGATTTGCCGTTTGGATCTTTTTCCTCAGTCCAAGGATCCCTGGGAATCGGTGGTGATGCATACCAGGCCTTCTTTTGTCCAGGACATAGTAACATCTCTTTGTTACTGCTGATATATTAAGGCGCAGGTTTTTTGTGTGTTCTTTTGGGTTGACAAAGGCTAGCTAAGGAAATGAGATCCTTTATCGCCCAAGAGTTGAGAATGCCAGCTTCTGGCACACCTGCTTATTTTATATTTAAGAACTATGGTCCTGGAGGTTGTAGATATTTAGAAAGATGGAAAAATTATACTAATATTGATCTAGAATTACAGTGGTCATTGTGGGGCATGTTCCAGTTAGACAAGATTGTACATTTAAGGAAACCACTAGAGAGCAAGGGTTCACAGATTGCACAGGGAGAATGAGATGCCTGCTTTACTTGGTATGTAAAAGTTTACAGACGGTTTCAAGATTCCAAAATAGCTTCGTTTAGAGACTTAGAACAAAAAGCTAATGAAAAATTAAAGGGACAAAAGGTACCTGAGACAAAAGACCGTAGGACGGATGTGACTGCAGACGCACCTCCTACTGTCCCCCCCTTTCCGTTGTCACCCGAGGACTCTTGTGTTACTCATTTCCTGTCTGAAATACTTCTCTATTCCAAAAAGAATATTTAACAATTGCCATTTAAAGTGAAACTACCTGAGGTTGCAGGTGAGCCCCCTCAGGTGTCCTTTACCCCTTGGTCAAAGACTGAACTGAGAGCTGTAGTCAAAGAATTCTCTAAACCTTGGAGGAACCCCCAACATTTTTTAAAGAACTTAGAGTCACTGTCAGGGCGTATGTCCCCAAACTGCTAGATCTTTATCCACTTGTACACATGTTGGTAGGACTGGGGGAAGCCCCAGAATAGATGTGGGAAGCAAAATGACATAATCCCTAGGATGGTATTCAAGATCCTCAACCTAAAAAGGCTTGCAGAATAACAACTAACCTTTTATAAGCTATTCCTAAAATCTTCCCTGCTCACACTTGGTCTATTATTAATTGGCCTAATAATGATCGATGTATTATTCACTCGTACAAACAAAAGAGGGGTGAATCTGTGGAAGACTTTGGAACCAGTTTGGAAGCTCTCTTTTTACAGCAGTTGGTGTTCCAAGCAATAAAAAGGCCACTCAGCCTGCTTTAACTGTCCTCTTTGTAAGTGGATTATCTTCTGAGATGAGTGGATTGATAAAAGGGCAGAAAAGAGGGTGGGAGGCTATAGGCCTGACTGAACTCGTGACTATAGCTGAGCATTTTGAAAGGACCTTGGAGCAAGATCACAAACAGAAATCCACCAAGCTCATAGCCTTACAGTTACAACAGCTCTAAGGCAAGGGACACAAAATGACACCTGGGCCTCCCCCATTACAACCTCCTAGGGGTCCATGATCAATTTGATGACCCAAAGTTGATGTTTCATTTGTAATCAGTGAGGACACTGGAAAAAGAGGTGTCCTCAAAGGTCCTATGCAAACTCTTCACAAATGCTCTGATATCTGTCTCAAAGGGAGGGCCCCCCATGACCCTCTCCCCTAGTTGGCAGAACTCCAGAGGTTCTCTGGTAAACTATTAGCAGCAATGACCTTAAACAGCCCAGAGGAAAATATAATGAAAAATGGCCAAATTTTAGTTGATACTGGAGCTATGCTTTCTACTTGAAACCCCACTCTCATATTTTACTTTGAAATCTACATTAAACTCTAACCCTAACTGTAAACATAATTACCTAACCCTTTAACACCCTACCCCTAGCCCTAACCAGAGCTGTGCTTTCTACTCTAAATCCCACCCTCAAAGAACAACAGGTGCCTCTGAGTAAAGAGGATGTTTCCATAGTGGGAGTACCTAATACAGTTCAGAGAGAATTTTTATCTCAACCAAGATTCCTTTCTGCTATGCAGTATAGCCCCAGTTAATCTATTCAGTAGAGATCTCTTTTCTAACTTCAAAGGGCCAGTACATTTTGCCTCCAGTGGAGATCTCACCTTAAAATTTCCTGATCAACGTGAACCTGATCAGTTATGTTCCTTACAATCTGTCCTGGACCTAAAAGCGGAAGTTCAACAAAAGTTCCCTAATTGGATGGAGATGCCTGCAAATTTGGGGGCTACTTCTGACAGGATGCCTGCAAATTTGGGGGCTACTTCTGACAGTGTTAACATGAGAAGAATAAAAAAATGCAAACCTATAAAGATTCAGATAGATGTAGCTAAACCTCTCCCTAGGTTTCCTCAACAGCTATTAAAGCCTGCGGTCATACAAGGTCCCATAGCTATTGTAGAAGACCTAATTGCCCAGGAGGTAATCATTCGTGTACTCGTCCCTGCAGCATGCCAATCTTGCCTGGTTGGAAACCTGGCAGGATGGCGATTTGTCCAGGACTTGGGAGCTGTTAATAAAAATAGTTTTTCCCTGTTTTCCTGTTGTTCCAAACCTAGCCACCCTTGTGTCACAAGCTTGAACTGACTTGAAATGGTTTACAGTTGGAGACCTTTGTTCACCTTTCTTCAGCATCCCGGAGACCCAACAGCCAATATCTACATGGCTTTACTTGGAACAATCAACAATATACCTGCACTTTTATGCCTCAAGGGTTCACTGGGACTCCTTCTTTTTTCCTCCCAAGTACTTCACCAAGATTTAAGTACCCTCTAGTTCCCTGAGAAATCAGCCTTTTTACCATATGGAGATAACCTCCTGCTGTACTCAGCTACTGTAAAGGTTCCATAAGGCATTCATAAAAGATTCCATTTATTTGCTGCAACAGTTAGCTGAGAAAGAACAAAGGAAAAATTACAATTATCCGTAGACGCTGTTCATTACCTAGGATGTAATCTAAGCACTGAAGGAATTCAGCTATCTCCAGAGAGAATTAGGCTGATACAGGAACTTCCTAGACTCACAACTAAGTGCTAGCATTGTGGATTTCTAGGTTTAGCTGGTTATTGCAAGCTCTAGGTTCCAAATTTTTCTGTTACCTCTTCCACTCTATGAACTTATTAAAGATTTAGTTCCTGAATCCTTTGCTTGGGAAGATAAACATAAGCAGGTTTTTATAAGGCTAAAACAAGCACTGCAAGAACTGCCTGCCTTAGGGTTACCCAAATGATCAGGTTCAGGTTGATCCGGAAACTTTTTTTTTTTTTTTTTGCGGTACGCGGGCCTCTCACTGTTGTGGCCTCTCCCGTTGCGGAGCACAGGCTCCGGACACGCAAGCTCAGCGGCCATGGCTCACGGGCCCAGCCGCTCTGCGGCATGTGGGATCTTCCCGGACCGGGGCACGAACCCGTGTCCCCTGCATCGGCAGGTGAACTGTCAACCACTGCGCCACCAGGGAAGCCCGATCCAGATACTTTAAGGTGAGATCTCCACTGGAGGCAAAGTATATTAGCCCTTTTAAGTTCGAAAAGAGATCTCTACTTAATAGATTAACTTTAGGTTATTCAAAACCTTTTCCTTTATTTGTGCATGAAAGGCATAATCAGGCCGCGCAGAACTGTGTGAGCATGGTAGTAAACACAGGCCTATTGCCTGGTATAGCATACAACTTGATTCAGTTGCTTTTGCCTGTCTCAGGTGTCTTAAGGTTATAGCCACAACTGCAAATTTAGTCGAAGCCTTGGCAGATTTGACTCTAGAAAATGAAGTTTATTTGCAAACTCCACACCTTGTCCACAGTCTTCTTAATGCTGAATTGACAACATTTCTCTGCAAGTATCACTGGATTAACTTCCTGTGAAATCCTGCTTTCACCACCTAATCTTTAAACGTCACACCGTTCTCAGTCCTGCTACACTACTACCTCTGCCTCACAAAGGTGAGGGCCGTGACTGCCAGGTAACAGTGTCCCATGGGAATTCCCTGGCAGTCCATTGGTTAGGACTCCGAGCTTCCACTGCAGGGAGCGCGGGTTGGATCTCTGGTCGAGGAACTACGATCCCACGAGCCACTTGGCACGGCCCAAAACAAAAACAAAACAAACAGAAAACAGTGTCCCACTTTGTGACACCGTGTCCTGAGTAAAGATGTTACCAAGTCCAAGCTTGCTCTGCTTGCCGCACGACAGGCCATAAATCGGAGATGAGGTGTTGAGGCAAGGAATATGACTTTATTCAGAAAGCCAGCAGACCGAGAAGATGGCAGAGTAAAGTCTCAAAATAACCATCTTATCGGGGTTTGGGTGCCAGTTTCTTTTATAATACAGAGATGGGGAGGAGATGAGGAGGTAAAGTAAGAAGGCCATAAGTTGTGCGAATAGCCCCTGGAATGGCCAGCCTCGGGGAGGAGATGTGTTAATTTCTTCTTAATTGTAGCCATCCACAGGTGGAAGGAGTCCATATGTTTCCCTGAACAAAGGCACTTTGGTTTAACATTCAGACAGAGGGACAAGGTTCCCCGAGGCTGGCCATTATGTACAGGTACAGACAGTATCCTTGTAGTGAACAAAAGCAGCAGAAGGCAAAGGTTAAAGTAAAAGGAACAGATCCCATGTGGAGTCCGATTTGGCTCTTCCCTGTTACAATTCCCTACTGTCAATGTCCATTCCACAGTCTTGTGGATAAAAGGGGGTGACGGCCCTTCTAATTGCTTCATCAGATGGATCTTTCCGGGAGTGTCCACCATTGGTGCCGGTGTTCCAAACGTTGGGTTTTTGGTTTTTTTGTTCCTCTCTGGAAAGTGTGTCCTTTACACCTGTAGCCTTAAAAAAATATTCTCAGCCTAAAAGTTGAGAGTTACGACCTCTTTGATGGGAATTTTGAGGGCTTCAAGCCTGGGAGGCAGCATCTCAAGTTAAGGAATTCATCACTTTTCCATGTACGGGAAGATGCAAGGGTCTGGGCTCACTGAAATCAGCCATTTGATATGTACCTTAGCTGTCTGGGGCCTGTGTCCTATATTCTCATATCCTGAGTTTCATCAGGGCTCACCGGCTCACGTTGGGGGGCTGCAGTCGCTAATGACTGATGTGTCAGGAAATATTCCATTTCTCAGATCCTCTCCTCTTGGTCAGGATTTTGACCAATATTTGGGAGACGTTTCAGGATCAAATTTTGTCCCACGGCGCTGGGAGGCTCATCCCAGGTCAGGGGAGAATTCTTGATATGCCACTCCAGGTGCTAGTTTTTGGATTAGGCCCTATTGCTAATTAAAGATCTTCTGGATCCTCTATCTAATTATGATCCAGGAGACATTTTCCCTTGTTGCTTCCTCCTGTACCTAGAATCACACTATTACAATTATTTCATGTTATAGATGTGGTCTATTTTCTCAAGATGTTTAGCCATTGAAGTATTGTTGGAGGCCTGGTTCCATACTGGGTACTGTAAGAGACGCCAGTCTTATAAAGTAGACAGGATATAAGTAATGCAGCTAGTAACGTTAACAAAGACACAGTACAGCAGGGAGACACAAAGAGCAAACAATCTGGAAACAAAGAACAATGATCAGTATAACTACTTGTAATCCAATTGCAATAGCAAGCGACCAGAGGTACCATAACTGATTTAGTGAGCCATCCGCTGTTTCAGTGTACCAGCAGTGCGTACTTAGACGTGCATGGCTTAATCTTTGGGACAAGCATATGCTACTGGCAGGATCTCCCAGGTAGAGAGAAAAAGATAAGTGTTTCAATTCTGCTTACAAGGGTATAATTTAACAAATGACTGTAAATCATAATGAGTTGAAGGGGAGCGTTTTGCTTACACCTGGAAAACACAGAGTTAAAACAGTCATTTTTCAGATAGAAACCATAAAAATTATAACCATAATTATAACCAAAATTATAACCATAAGTATAACCCTTTTACCCAGGCATGTGCAACTAATCGTTTTTGTTAACAGCTTTATGAAGCCATCAGGTTTCCCATTAGAATTCTTCAAGTTCTTACCCAGTTCACCTTTATGGTTTGAAAATCAGAAACTTGTATTTATTATGCAAAGGTCCTTTCTATAAATCTTCTTGAAGAGGAAGCATTTTTGCAAAGGCATCAGAGTGAAACCATGACTGTGTACAATGGTGAAAGACTTAAGAAGGCACGTTTCAATCTGATTACAGTGCAATTGAGAAAGTAACGTGGTTACTGCGGTGACATGCAACACTTTCAGACAATAAAGAGAATTCTGACTGGTAACATTTTACCAGGACATACCAGATTTTAGGAACTCCATATAATCTGTAGAATACCTGTGTCATTTGGCATACAATAGAACCTAAGAAGATTTATTGCTTATTTGACAACACTTCCTGTGTCATTCAACCTAATTAGTTAATATCTCTCTTTGGGGTGTTTCAGGGGCCCTTTGAAGCACCCCAAAGTTAGCTAGAGGTCAAAGGAACTTCATTATAATTTGATTTGGGAAGTTTTGTCAAAAAAATAAGAAAAGGGTTTAAAACAGATAGGATGCCATGTCACTGTGAAACAATAGTTATTCACTTAGCCAAAGTAACAATAAAAGATTTCAAAGGCAAGTACAGAACAGATCTCTTAAAAGGTAGAAAAACTTAAAATCTGGTATCAAAGGCAGTCCAAAATCTTAAGAAACCTTGTCTTCTTAACAGAGAGAAAAGCGAAATTCAAGTTGTGCACCAGCTTACTTTTAAAACGTATTTACTCAATTAAACTTATTTTAAACTTAGTCCTGACCACGTACAGAACTCTTTTTTTCAGGGTCCACTTTCCATAAACCTTCTGTCACTTACTTTAGCACAATTCTGACTTTCAAGTGGTCAAATATCTGGAGAGATTAATTTTAGATAGACCTTCCTAAAAGATAAGTATTTTAAAAAGTTCACCTAAAGCTCTTACCTCATTTGCATTTTCTTTCCTTAAAAGTTTCTTCACATCAAGTTATTTCCTTGCTGACAAATTTGCAACAGATATAACAAGATTTTATTTAGCTTATATTAAACCTAGGCACAATAAAAGTATTATACTTAATGTTGATGACTCTAACAGCATGTCTCTATTAATTAGATCAACAAACGAACGTTAATACCAGGTCTTAATTAATACTGACTATTTCCCAGTTCACATGAACCTGAAGCTCATTTAGCTCAGTTTCTCTTGTATTTAGAATAGTTTGGTGTGTAAGTGCTTACTTTTCTTTAAGCCAGTTAAATAGAGCTCATCCACAAATCAACCTCAGCAATGTTATCCAAAGACAAAGACACATACAAGGACACAAACATACAGAGACGTCATGGTTGTCATTTCAGAATTTCAGCACTGAGTCAGGTACAGCCATGTGAAGCCCATCAGTTTAGAAAAAGAGGTTGGATTCAAATTAGGTTTCTGGCAGATGGAACAAATCCAACTCACTTGTCTAGATGGCTGAATTTTTACAGAAAAGACACTTAGGTTTTTTATTTATCCTTGATAAGTCAGTTTCTAAATTACTTTACCCTCTTTCAAAAAGGTGCATTTTAGAAAGATGGCAGAGATGAGAGTTCCTGAGAAGACCAGAAAGGACATTTGCATCTCAAAGATACAGGCAAGTTTTTCCTAGGATGACTTTGTTTCCCCTTTGTTTAATATTTACAAGCCTCTTAAGATAAACAGGGAGGGTTTGGGGAGTGGTATCTATTGGAGAGTCAATCAACTCGTTCCCCACTGTCAAAGTTCCCCGGGGCTCCTGTGGGGAAATTAGAATCGGACGCCTCAAGGCCAAGGGAGTCCCCTGGCCTCTTATAGGATGTCCGCACAAGGGAACTTGCCCTGCTGTGGATGTGGCTCCCAGTCCAAATTGGGTGGCTTGTGGAGTCTTAGATGGTGATACTAAATCAGGCTCCTGTCCTCTGGGGGTTAACACAGAAACTTCTATTTGATCCCCGTGGGTAGGGGAAACAGGAGGTGGTGAATATGATGGCGGCATGGGGGGAGGGTGGGCAGGTGGAACAACTGCCGGTGCAGCTTGCTGTTTTGCAAAACACTTCTAACTGCGAGATCCTATAAAAATTGAGTGAGCCATTTAGGGGCTACCGCCCTTGTGATCCTATATTTTGGGTCCACACCCTATTACAATAGTATACATGTCTTTCTTAGTCATAGGCTCAGGGCTATGTTACACCCATTTATCTACTATAGGCCCCAAAGGGCTCTCCTTCAGGGTTGATGGAGTATTTCCCATTTTGTACACCCAAACGCAAAAGACGCAAACAAATTCTGGCATCAGTGCACACAAAACCAAGACCAAGACCAAGGAACCAGTTCCCAAATCGGTTCTGAGGGGGTGTAGTGGTGTAGAGAGCAGCCGTCTGGTGCAGAAGCCCACAGGCAGCTAGGAGGAACTGTGTTAGTCCAAAGGGTCCGGGACACATAGTCCATTCTCAGCCCAGAAGGAGCAGCCAGGGGGAACCAGTGGGAGGGCTTGACTAATTGAGCTTTGTGCCTGCTATAAAGCTTATTGTTTAGCTCTTGGCCAGTAAACTATGGAGGGTTTGTACGTGGCTGCATAAATGGGTCTAAGAATGATGGACAAGTGTGGTATTCGTTGCCTCCAAAGTGTGGAGAGACCTAAGTAAGATGTGTTGGGCTTGCTATAGTGTGTTGGGGGGCTGAATAGTTAACAGCTGAGGTTTAGCTGCAAAAGGAATTTTCTGGCTTTTAGAGGATCAGTTAATGCCCAGAAATTTAATAGTTGTGGACAGCCCTTGAATTTTATGTGGGGCAATAAATAGCCCACCTGTATGTTATAGATGGGTCACCAACCATGTTAGGGCCTTGTGCACCAGTCTCCTGAGGGGCTGTGGATTAGAACCTCAGTATAGTGCCAGACGGTGCAAGGGGACCCCAGGTCTTGCCAGCAAAGACTGTGGGCAATAGCTGGGCTGTTAAGATAGCCAGTAGGCAGACAGGTTAAAACATACTGGGTGCCTTCTGAAGTAAAAGTAGACTGCAGCTGGGACTCCTTAATAACTGGTACTGAATAGAACATAACAGCTAGATTGTCACAGCAAAGTAATTCCCTGGAGCCCTTTGGATATCCTTAATGAACTGGACAATGTTGGAAATGGGAGCCTTAATAGTGGGGAGCAGCACTTATATTTCAGTAGTTGATTATAAGTCACCACTCATTAATAGCAGGCTTTAATAGCAGCCAAATGGGGAAATTGAAAAGGAGAAATGGTGTGTTTAATGACTTCTTCTTTTCATAAATTCTGAATTATGGGCTGCAATCCCACAGCCCCCTGTCATACATGTTATTGGGGGATATTTAATGTCTTAGGTGGCAGTCTTATGGGCTCCCAGTTTCAGCTTCCACCAGGAAGGCCAGGAATTTGGGTTTGTTCCAAATGGCGTTGCAGTACATCAAGGCATCCATAGCTGTAACGGGAAAGGGTAGGGCCAAAGGGGCTACCACCACTAAAAGATTTCTAATAAAGATTGTTTCAATAGTGACATTCAATGGAAGTTGAATGCTTTCTACTCCCCTGACTACTATGCCTTGTAATCTAAAGTGTAGCCCTTGCTTATAATTGGAGGGGTTCCCAGGAGGCACTGTAATTTGAGCTCCCGTGGTCAATGAGAGCCATAAGAAAATTTGTTTATGTGTGTCCCAAGGAAAATTAGAGAAGTATATGGGCAAGTGTCCCAGAGGAGGGCCACGCTCCAGGGATCTGCCAGGTCCCTAAGGCAGAGGCGTTGGCAGAGGTCAGGGTACAGGATTCGGAGAGGTGACGGCTACCCATCACTCCAGTCTCCGGAAGAGTCTGCAGCACCTGAGCAAAAATTTCTAACTTGTGCTTGGGCGGTCTCAAGTTGACATCATTAGGGACCCCCGATCTCCAGAGCTGCCAATACAGGGAGGTCTGTAGTCATCTCATGAAGGATGGAGCTGTGTGATGGCACCACCCCTTGGTGGAGCTCAGTAAGGGTCCCAGAAGTCCCTATATCCCTTAAGGGTCCTTTGCTGGGTTCCTGGCCAATGGGGCAGCGGGGCCCATGTGCCTTTACTGGCAAGCGAGATTTGGGGCTTCCGAAAACTTATCTTTTTCGTATCCAGATACAGCATGGATGCAGTCCCACGCCTGTTGGACTGTATCTGATGTTTCTTTGAATCGTAACAGCGTGGCTCTACAATTAGGGGGAGCACCCTTCTCCCCCTTCCCTTGGACAAATGTTTTCTAGAAAAATTTGCCTTTCAACCATGGTATAGTTACATGTCTCTGTTTCTTGTTCATGCTGGTCATCTGATGTTTTGGTGCAATGGATGGTGACAGGGAACACCTGGAATGGAGTTTCCTCTTCCTGACTCATACGCTGCCACTTCCTGTTTAGGGTGTCCCAGTCAGCCTGGGTGGGGTCAAGGGATGACTTGCAACAGCAGCAAGAAATGCAGCAACATAGGAGGCACTTACCTCAGCGGCATTTGCCCGTTCAGGGTACCGTGATGCCCCTGGTACAGCTTCCTCTATCATCGGTTAGGGCTGTGTGGGGAACTCTTGGATGTATGTTTAGGGCATAGGATGGTTTGGGGTAATAGTAAAGCTGTGTAGAGACTGTGTATGTGTGATCTGGGGAGAGATGAGGGGCATGAGTGCCTTTGTGAGTGTACGGTTGGTGTAGCATGGTGTGGCTGGGTGGTGGGCTGCTTCTGGGTGTTTTGAGGCTATGTGTGCAGGCATTTGAGAAGAGGTAGGGGTGTGCATTTTAATGCTCTGTGTGTTGGATCTGTGTGTATTCAGAGTGCAGGGGTTATACACATGCTCATCCTGTAGGGTAAGAGTCCAGGGAGTGTATTTTTGATGTGGAGGAATTTGCAGAGATTGGGGTTGTCAGTGTAGACTGGGGCCGCTAGCTGTGTGTGTATCATCAGGGGATGTGTCAGAGGCGGTTTATAGTATCTCAAGAGGGAGATGGGTGTATGTTTGTATTGGGGGTGTGAGGTCATGATGTGTTCTGGGGGGAGTATGTAGGAGACGGTTGGAAACATTGTGTCTCTCTGATGGTATTTTGTGTTTGTCTCAGCTTCTGAGGCATTGTACATACGTGGATGTTGACAGCTGTGTGCAGACTGTATGTGTTCTACTTGGATTTGGGGGGTTGTGTCTTATATTAAGAAGTCTGTGAGTTTGGTTTGAATATATCTGGCTATTGTTGAAGGGTTTGTGTGTTTGCATTGAGGGGTTATATGGGGTTGGGTGGATTTTTGTGGGTTATGAGGATTTAGGTGTTTGATTATCAGGGGCTGTTGGGGGTGTGATTTTGTATTCAAGACTGTGGCTGTGGTTTTATTGGGGTTTGTAGTGCATGTATATTGGAGCAGGAGGGTTCTGGGCACACAGTCAGGCATTTGCTTATAAGTAGGGAGTTTGTGTGTTTGAGGATGTTTGGAGCTCTGTGGGGCTCTGTGATGGTGGCACAGGTGACTGTGGGCAGGTGGAGTGTGTGTTGGGCTGGAAGGGAAACTCGAGGGCCTGTTGGGGACTGTGAGGCACCCATGTGAACTCCCACATGGACTGACCTTTGTTCCTTCTGATCTTCTGTGGCTTGTCCGCATCCTGATCTTCTGTGGCATCTACTCCCCTGGAGTGGTCAGCGATCCTCTGCTCATTCTTAGCCAGATGAGTCAGGAAATGTCACTTCCTCTGGCAGCTGGATGTGCCTCTTTCAAGTGAGTGGTCCTGGAGTCCAGGGTGCAGGACTGGTGGACAGATGCAGAGTGAAGCTGATTCCCCCATGAGCCCTCTCCTCAGTGAGGTGGCCAGGAGGTCAGGGCTGTATCTCCAGAAGGTCAGACCTGGCCAGTCCTCTCTAGAATGTGCTGGAGCGGCCAACTCGTTGAACGCACCCTGCCAGGAGATAAACAGACCCTGAGGACAATTCCTAAGGGAGAAGTCTATACCTACCCATCTTCCACTTTCTCCTTTGGATGGCCTCTACCACAAGGTAAAAGCTAAGCCCCCTCACACGGCCTTTCTTGGCCTGGTCTTACTGAGCGGCCAGTCTCTCCCCACATCCTGGCTCACTATGGGCCCTCTGGTGATACCAGCAAGAGGGCTCCCTGCATGTCAGTTCTCACCTCCTTCCCTTGGCCCATGCTGCCCTTGCTGTTTGTCCTGCTCTTACTCTCCCAAGGCTGTTATGTTAAGTCACCCTGTCCAGGTGGGAAGGATCCACTGAAAATGCACATTTGAATAATTACTGCATCACCTGAGTCTCTAGCATGTACCAGGCACTATGACGCTTGCCAAATCCCTAAAAACCCCACAAAGCGGATATGCTATTAGTTGAACTTTGCAGGTGATGAAGCTGAGGTTCAGAGGTGAGCAACCATGACCAAGTACCCTGTATGTACCAGAATATCAATCAGACTGGTCAACGTATCCAATAAAGCCAAACATTAGTCTGATCAGTACGCCTAGATGCAAGGCTGTAAAGGCGCAAAATATGTCCCAGCACGAGAAAGAGCAGTGCCAAGTACCCCAGCAAAGAAGCAGTGTTCATATCTTGCTTTCTTAATCAAAATAACTGCACATCAACCCACAATTTCCTACTCTGTTAATAGGAGAAAAATACCAATGTGCGTTGTCCTGTAAAACTACCTTAAAAGAATATGTATGATCCCGAGTGCTTTAGTAATGACCCCAAATCACCATCATGAAGTTGGGATACTTCTTAAAACACTGCAAGTCTTACACACTGGCATATAGAATCTGTAAAGTCAGTTCTTTGGGTAATGATGGTAGATAGAAGTGGCCCAGAAGGACAGAAGACAGAAAATAGAGCAGAAACGATTTGTCCAGAGGTGACAATGGGTCATAGCCAAGGTTCAAGCATTACGAGGGAGGTGGTGAAAATAGTAATGGGCATAGAGTGTAATAAGTCAAGGATATCTAATGTAGTTTCTAATGAATGTTTGTGAAAGACATATAACTAAAAAGATAATAGGCTGGGAGGTGAAATAATACAAAACATTTGATATATTTTTTACAAGGATAAAAGAAGATAGAAATGAACATTAAAGAAGTAGGTCTTTAGAAATAGAAATAGAATATAGAAAAACTATAAGATGGTTACTAACCTCACAATATGATGAGGCAACTTAGATTTATTTTGTTTAAATAAATTGGTAGACTATATTTACAGTAGTTTTAAGTTTAAAGAGAATTTTTGAGCAGAGTATTGAGTTCCCATACACCCCCTCACATCTATTCCCCAAACCACACTTTCCCCTATTATTAACGTCTTGCATTAGTGTGGGGCATTTTTTTACAATTGATGAGCCAATGTTCATACATTATTATTAACTAATATCCATAGTTTACATTACAGTTTACTCTGTTGTATATCCTATGGGTTTTGACGAATGTATGACAAGCATTGACCATTACAGTGTCATACAGAATAGCTTAAGTGCCCTCCGTTTTCCAGGATGTCCTATAGCTGAAATCATACAGCATGTATCCATTTCAGTTTGGCATCTTTCATTTAGCAATATGCGTTTAGGGTTCCTCCATGTCTCTTCCATTTAGTACTCTTATAGCTCAAGCTGCCATAACATAATACTATAGGCTTAGTGACTTTAACAACTCACAGTTCTAGAGGCTTGGAAGTCTAAGATCACGGTGCTGGCCAATTCAGTGCCTGGTGAGGGCTCTCTTGCTGGCTTGCAGACAACTGTCTTTTCACTGTGTCCTCACATGTTGGAGAGAGACAGAAAAAATTCTCTGGTTTCTTCTTATAGGGGCACTAATAGAGCCTAATCCTCATGACATCATTTAATCTAATTACCTGCCAAAGGCCCCATCTCCAAATACCATCACTTTCTTAGAGCTTGAATATATGAATTTTGGGGGAACAGAATTCAGTTGACAGTCTCATTCTTCTAACAGTATAAAATATGACTAATAAAGAAAGCTCATCATTAAATTATCTCTTTCCTAGCAATACATAGATATTTACGTGCTGTTTTAAACCATTTATATATTTTTTTTACATCTTTATTGGAATATAATTGCTTTACAATGGTGTGTTAGTTTCTGATTTATAACAAAGCGAATCAGTCATACATACACACATGTTCCCATATCTCTTCCCTCTTGCATCTCCCTCCCTCCCACCCTCCCTATCCCACCCCTCTAGGTGGTCACAGAGCACCGAGCTGATGTCTCTGTGCCACGTGGCTGCTTCCCACTAGCTATCTATTTTACGTTTGGTAGTGTATATATGTCCATGGCACTTTCTCGCTTTGTCACAGCTTCCCCTTCCCCTTCCCCATATCCTCAAGTCCATTCTCGAGTAGGTCTGTGTCTTTATTCCTGTCTTACCCCTAGGTTCTTCATGACATTTTTTTTTACACATTAATTGGAGTATAATTGCTTTACAATGGTGTGTTAGTTTCTGTTTTATAACAAAGTGAATCAGTTATACATAAACATATGTTCCCATATCTCTTCCCTCTTGCGTCTCCCTCCCTCCCACCCTCCCTATCCCACCCCTCCAGGTGGTCACAAAGCCCCAAGCTGATCTCCCTGTGCTATGCGGCTGCTTCCCACTAGCTAGCGACCTTATATTTGGTAGTGTATCACAGCTTACCCTTCCCCCTCCCCATATCCTCAAGTCCATTCTCTAGAAGGTCTGTGTCTTTTTTTTTTTTTTTTTTTTTGCAGTACGCGGGACTCTCACTGTTGTGGCCTCTCGTGTTGCGGAGCACAGGCTCCGGACGCGCCGGCTCAGCCGCCATGGCTCACGGTCCCAGCCGCTCCGCGGCATGTGGGATCTTCCTAGACCTGGGCACGAACCCATGTCCCCTGCATCGGCAGGCAGACTCTCCACCACTGCGCCACCAGGGAAGCCCCAGGTCTGTGTCTTTATTCCTGTCTTAACCCTAGGTTCTTCATCACATTTTTTTCCTTAAATTCTATATATATGTGTTAGCATACGGTATTTGTCTTTCTCTTTCTGACTTACTTCACTCTGTATGACAGACTCTAGGTCCATCCACCTCACTACAAATAACTCAATTTCATTTCTTTTTATGGCTGAGTAATATTCCATTGTATATATGTGCCACATCTTCTTTTTCCATTCATCTGATGATAGACACTTAGCTTGTTTCCATCTCCGGGCTATTGTAAATAGAGCTGCAATGAACATTTTGGTACATCACTCTTTTTGAATTATGGTTTTCTCAGGGTATATACCCAGTAATGGGATTGCTGGGTCATATGGTAGTTCTATTTGTAGTTTTTTAAGGAACCTCCATATTGTTCTCCATAGTGGCTGTACCAATTCACATTCCCACCAGCAGTGCAAGAGTGTTCCCTTTTCTCCACACCCTCTCCAGCATTTATTGTTTCTAGATTTCTTGATGATGGCCATTCTGACTGGTGTGAGATGATATCTCATTGTAGTTTTGAGTTGCATTTCTCTAATGATTAATGATGTTGAGCATTCTTTCATGTGTTTGTTGGCAGTCTGTATATCTTCTGTGGAGAAATGTCTATTTAGGTCTTCTGCCCATTTTTGGATTGGGTTGTTTGTTTTTTTGTTATTGAGCTGCATGAGCTGCTTATAAATTTTGGAGATTAATCCTTTGTCCGTTGCTTCATTTGCAAATATTTTCTCCCATTCTGTGGGTTGTCTTTTGGTCTTGTTTATGGTTTCCTTTGCTGTGCAAAAGCTTTGAAGTTTCATTAGGTCCCATGTGTTTATTTTTGTTTTGATTTCCATTTCTCTAGGAGGTGGGTCAAAAAGGATCTTGCTGTGATTTATGTCATGGAGTGTTCTGCCTATGTTTTCCTCTAAGAGTTTGATAGTTTCTGGCCTTACATTTAGATCTTTAATCCATTTTGAGCTTACTATTATGTATGGTGTTAGGGAGGGATCGAATCTCATACTTTTTACATGTCCCTGTCCAGTTTTCCCAGCACCACTTATTGAAGAGGCTGTCCTTTCTCCACTGTACATTCAAAGATAAGGTGACCATATGTGTGTGGGTTTATCTCTGGGCTTTCTATCCTGTTCCATTGATCTATCTTTCTGTTTTTCTGCCAGTACCATACTGTCTTGATTACTGTAGCTTTGTAGTATAGTCTGAAGTCAGGGAGCCTGATTCCTCCAGCTCCGTTTTACGTTCTCAAGATTGCCTTGGCTATTCGGGGTCTTTTGTGTTTCCATACAAATTGTGATATTTGTTGCTCTAGTTCTGTGAAAAATGCCAGTGGTAGTTTGATAGGGATTGCATTGAATCTGTAGATTGCTTTGGGTAGTAGAGTCATTTTCACAATGTTGATTCTTGCCATCCAAGAACATGGTATATCTCTCCATCTATTTGTATCATCTTTAATTTCTTTCATCAGTGTCTTATAATTTTCTGCATACAGGTCTTTTGTCTCCTTAGGTAGGTTTATTCCTAGAAATTTTATTCTTTTTGTTGCAGTGGTAAATGGGAGTGTTTTCTTGATTTCACTTTCAGATTTTTCATCATTAGTGTATAGGAATGCCAGAGATTTCTGTGCATTAATTTTGTATCCTGCTACTTTAGCAAATTCATTGATTAGCTCTAGTAGTTTTCTGGTAGCATCTTTAGGATTCTCTATGTATAGTATCATGTCATCTGCAAACAGTAACAGCTTTACTTCTTCTTTTCCGATTTGGATTCCTTTTATTTCCTTTTCTTCTCTGATTACTGTGGCTAAAACTTTCAAAACTATGTTGAATTAGATTGGTGAGAGTGGGCAACGTTGTTTTGTTCCTGATCTTATTGGAAATGCTTTCAGTTTTTCACCATTGAGGACAATGTTGGCTGTGGGTTTGTCATATATGGCCTTTATTATGTTAAGGAAAGTTCCCTCTATGCCTACTTTCTGCAGGGTTTTTATCATAAATGGTTGTTGAATTTTGTCAAAAGCTTTCTCTGCATCTATTGAGATGATCATATGGTTTTTCTCCTTCCATTTGTTAATATGGTATATCATGTTGATTGATTTGCGTATATTGAAGAATGCTTGCATTCCTGGAATAAACCCCACTTGATCATGGTGTATGATCCTTTTAATGTGCTGTTGGATTCTGTTTGCTAGTATTTTGTTGAGGATTTTTGCATCTATGTTCATCAGTGTTATTGGCCTGTAGTTTTCTTTCTTTGTGACATCCTTGTCTGGTTTTGGTATCAGGGTGATGGTGGCCTTGTAGAATGAGTTTGGGAGTGTTCCTCACTCTGCTATATTTTGGAAGAGTTTGAGAAGGATAGGTGTTAGCTCTTCTCTAAATGTTTGATAGAATTCACCTGTGAAGCCATCTGGTCCTGGGTTTTTGTTTGTTGGAAGATTTTTAATCACAGTTTCAATTTCAGTGCTTGTGATTGGTCTGTTCATATTTTCTATTTCTTCCTGATTCAGTCTTGGCAGGTTGTGCATTTCTAAGAATTTGTCCATTTCTTCCAGGTTGTCCATTTTATTGGCATAGAGTTGCTTGTAGTAATCTCTCCTGATCTTTTGTATTTCTGCAGTGTCAGTGGTTACTTTTCCTTTTTCATTTCTAATTCTATTGATTTGAGTCTTCTCCCTTTTTTTCTTGATGAGTCTGGCTAATGGTTTATCAATTTTGTTTATCTTCTCAAAGAACCAGCTTTTAGTTTTATTGATCTTTGCTATCGTTTCCTTCATTTCTTTTTCATTTATTTCTGATCTGATTTTTATGATTTCTTTCCTTCTGCTAACTTTGGGTTTTTTTTGTTGTTGTTCTTCTTCTTTCTCTAATTGCTTTAGGTGCAAGTTTAGGTTGTTTATTCGACATGTTTCCTGTTTCTTAAGGTAGGATTGTATTGCTATAAACTTCCCTCTTAGAACTGCTTTTGCTGCCTCTCCTAGGTTTTGGGTTGTGGTGTCTCCATTGTCATTTGTTTCTAGGTATTTTTTGATTTCCTCTTTGATTTCTTCAATGATCACTTCATTATTAAGTAGTGTATTGTTTAGCCTCCATGTGTTTGTATTTTTTACAGATCTTTTCCTGTAATTGATATCTAGTCTCATAGCGTTGTGGTCAGAAAAGATACTTGATACAATTTCAATTTTCTTAAATTTACCAAGGCTTGATTTGTGACCCAAGATATGATCTATCCTGCAGAATGTTCCATGAGCACTTGAGAAAAATGTGTATTCTGTTGTTTTTGGATGGAATGTCCTATAAATATCAATTAAGTCCATCTTGTTTAATGTATCATTTAAAGCTTGTGTTTCCTTATTTATTTTCATTTTGGATGATCTGTCCATTGGTGAAAGTGGGGTGTTAAAGTCCCCTACTATGAATGTGCTACTGTCGATTTCCCCTTTTATGGCTGTTAGTATTTGCCTTATGTATTGAGGTGCTCCTATGTTGGGTGCCTAAATATTTACAATTGTTATATCTCCTTCTTGGATCGATCCCTTGATCATTAGGTAGTGTCCTTCTTTGTGTCTTCTAATAGTCTTTATTTTAAAGTCTATTTTGACTGATATGAGAACTGCTACTCCAGCTTTCTTTTGATTTCGATTTGCATGGAATATCTTTTTCCATCCCCTTACTTTCAGTCTGTATGTGTCTCTAGGTCTGAAGTGGGTCTCTTGTAGACATCATATATATGGGTCTTGTTTTTGTATCCATTCAGCCAATCTGTGTCTTTTGGTGGGAGCATTTAGTCCATTTACATTTAAGGTAATTATCGATATGTGTGTTCCTATTCCCATTTTCTTAATTGTTTTGGGTTCGTTATTGTAGTTCTTTTCCTTCTCTTGTGTTTCTTGCCTAGAGAAATTCCTTTAGCATTTGTTGTAAAGCTGGTTTGGTGGTGCTGAGCCCTCTCAGCTTTTGCTTGTCTGTAAAGGTTTTAATTTCTCCATCAAATCTGAATGAGCTCCTTGCTGGGTAGAGTAATCTTGGTTGTAGGTTTTTCTCCTTCATCATTTTAAATATGTCCTGCCAGTCCCCTCTTGCTTGCAGAGTTTCTGCTGACAGATCAGCTGTTAACGTTATGGGGATTCCCTTGTGTGTTATTTGTTGTTTTTCCCTTGCTGCTTTTAATAGGTTTTCTTTGTATTTAATTTTTGAGAGTTTGATTAATATGTGTCTTGACGTGTTTCTCCTTGGATTTTTCCTGTATGGGACGCTCTGTGCGTCCTGGACTTGATTAACTATTTCCTTTCCCATATTAGGGAAGTTTTCAACTATAATCTCTTCAAATATTTTCTCAGTCCCTTTCTTTTTCTCTTCTTCTTCTGGAACCCCTATAATTCGAATGTTGGTGCGTTTAGTGTTGTCCCAGGGGTCTCTGAGACTGTCCTCAGTTCTTTTCATTCTTTTTTCTTTCTTCTGCTCTGCAGTAGTTATTTCCACTATTTTATCTTCCAGGTCACTTATCCGTTCTTCTGCCTCAGTTATTCTGCTATTGATCCAATCTAGAGTATTTTTCATTTCACTTATTGTGTTGTTCAAAAAGAGGAAAAGAGGAGAAAATCATAAATCTTGCTCTCAAAGTCCACCTCCTCAAGTTGGGATGATTCCTTGTCTATTCATGTATTCCACAGATGCAGGATACAAGTTGATTGTGGAGCTTTAATCCGCTGCTTCTGAGGCTGCTGGGAGGGATTTTCCTTTCTCTTCTTTCTTCGCACAGCTCCCGGGGCTCAGCTTTGGATTTGGCCCCGCCTCTGCATGTAGGTCGCCGGAGGGCATCTGTTCTTCGCTCACACGGTTGGGGTTAAAGGAACAGCTGCTTCGGGGACTCTGACTCACTCAGGCCTGGGGGAGGGAGGGGTACGGAGTGCGGGGCGAGCCTGCGGCGGCAGGGGCCGGCGTGATGTTGCACCAGCCCGAGGTGTCCCGTGCACTCTCCCGGGGAAGCTGTCCCTGGATCCCGGGACCCCGGCAGTGGCGGGCTGCACAGCCTCCCCGGAAAGGGAGTGTGGACAGTGACCTGCGCTCGCACACAGGCCTCTTGGCGGTGGCAGCAGCAGCCCCAGCATCCCACGCCCGCCTCTGGGGTCCGCGCTTTTAGCCGCGGCTCGCGCCCGTCTCTGGAGCTCCTTTAAGCAGCGCTCTTAATCCCCTCTCCTCGCGCACCAGGAAACAAAGAGGGAAGAAAAAGTCTCTTGCCTCTTCGGCAGGTCCAGACTTTTTCCCGGACTCCCTCCCGGCCAGCCGTGGTGCACTTACCCCTTCAGGCTGTGTTCAGGCTGCCAACCCCAGTCCTCTCCCTGTGCTCCCGACAGAAACCTGAAACCCGAGCCTCAGCTCACAGCCCCGCCCGCGCCGGTGGCCGAGCAGACAAGCCTCCGGCTTCTGAGTGCCGATCGGCACCCATCCTCTGTGCGGGAATCTCTCCGCTTTGCCCTCCGCACCCCTGTTGCTGTGCTCTCCTCCGCTACTCCCAAGCTTTCCCCCTCTGCCACCTGCAGTCTCTGCCCTTGAAGGGGCTTCCTAGTGTGTGGAAACCTTTCCTGCCTCACAGCTCCCTCCCACTGGTGCAGGTCCCGTCCCTATCCTTTTGTCTCTGTTTATTCTTTTTTCTTTTGCCCTACCCAGAGTGCATGGGGAGTTTCTTGCCTTTTGGGGGGTCTGAGGTCTTCTGCCAGCGTTCAGAATGTGGTCTGTAGGAGCTGTTCCACGTGTAGATGTATTTCTGGTGTATCTGTGGGGAGGAAGGTGATCTCCGTGTCTTACTCTTCCGCCATCTTCCCCCAGGCCCCTAAGGAGTTTTATTAGCAACTAATCAAGATGTTTTTTCACAAGGCTCCCGATTAGCTGTTGGTATACTAAGAGTGAATCAGAGTTAGCGTAGTTTCTGATTTCTTTACATTGTCTATGTGGATGATCATATTTTTACTGCTGGGGGTGGCGGTGGTGGGGAGTGAGGGAATGTTGCTTTCCTGCTCCTGATGTTTCAGTCCTGTCAAGAGAGCTCGTAGGGTCCTATCAGCGCTGCTTCTTTACTGACTCTGCCCCAGGGTGATCAAGTGACTTATATAGAAAGCTTGAAAAGAATTAAGTGAGCATGCTTGCCTTGACTAATTCTGTTCTCTCCCTTGAGAGTGTGAGTGTCTTCTGTTTCTCTCATTCTGTGTATTACTAGTTAGTAAATCTGCCCAATTCTGGGGTTCAGTTATGTGATCATTTCATTCAAACTGGATTCTCAAGCCAGGGTTATCAAGAGTAACAGGAATATTCGGCCCTCCATCTTTTCTCTTTTCTCTTATTTCCTAATTTATTCCAAACCAAATGGAATTAAGGCATTGTACTTGCTGAAAGGTAATTAGAAGTTCCTGACACTTGGTGCATTACCTGGGAACACTGAGAAATAAAAAGAAAGGAGCAGACATTTTGGAGAGGAAAATGTCCATGTGGAAAATCTTTTGTTACTGCCAAGGAAGGTAGTCTACTGCCTTGGTCTTTAATGTATGGTGGGATGTTGAAACCTTTGACTGTTTGAAAATATTTAGGTTTGTGCAGTAAACTGCTGAAGCTTAGAAAACGTTTAATGCATGCTGTATAAATGTGCCGTGCTTGCTGGGAGACTAATAAACTTGGAGGCTGAACACAATAGAAATTTACGATCTCACAGTTGTAGAGGCCAGAAGTGTGCTGTCAAGGTGTCAGCAAGGCTGCTCTCCCTACTGATGCTCTAGGGGAGATTCTATCCCTTGCCTCTTTCAGCTTCTGGTGGTTGCCAGCTTCCTTGGCTTGAGGCCACGTCACTCAGTTTTGGTCTGTGTCTTCACATCACCCCCTTTCTGTGTCTGTATCTTCTCTTTTGTGTGTCTCAAATATCCCTCTGCCCTTCTTGTATATTAAGGACAATTGTCATTCTATTTAGGACCCATCCAGCTAATATAGGATGGAAATCCCATCTCAAGATCCTTAATGACGTTTGCAAAAACCTTTTTTTTTCAAATGAGGTAACAGTCAAGGCTTAGGACATGGATATATCCTTTTGGGGGCCACCATCCAACCCACTACACCAGCCCTAAGATACTTTGATTTTGGCTGATGGCTGCAGCTTATGGTGTGGGAGAGTGGCTGTTTCTTTCGAGCCACTTAAGTAAAGGTCTGATATAAAGAAAAGGGGCATTAGGGAGTTGCAGGTGACTGAGCAATACCTGGAGCGGAATGAATAAGGCACCTGGAGGGTCTTTAGTATACAGAGACCTTTACCTGGCACTTGACTTGAGAGTGTGCAGGAGTTTACAGGGCAGGAAAGTCTCAGGCAGCCGTCCACCTTGCCTTACTCTTCAGGTACAGTTTTTCCCAAGCAGGCTTGACTGAGACAAAGACTCAATTATAAGGAAAACATGTTTTATAGAACTTGTCGGCACTGACACATATGGTCTACCGTAGGCTCAAGTGACGCCCTTCACATGTGGACCCAAGCTGACACTGGATTTGTCAATTATATTGGAGAAAGAAATGTTGTCCTAAAGGCAGCCGCCTTTGGTCTATGTAGTTCCATAGCAGGAGGCAGTGAAAATGGCCATGGCGGCATAGGACTGTCAAATCTACGCCTCAGACCTGGAGGTGTAATGTCACTCGACAGAACCCATAAACAGCTCAGTACTGCAGTGTAAACAACAAGGTCATCAAAGAGGAAGGATAACGCAAGAGTCCATGTGTGACAGATGCTCAGGGCTGTGCACTGCACATGGCAAATTCATAGTGACAAATCAATGTCAAGCTAAAAGTTTCCTCCTGGTTCGAAGTTCGCAGGTCAGAAATTTCAGTTAAATGGCATAGACTAATGGACATTCTAGTGAGGCTAAAACCAAAGAGACTTTATCTTTCTCTCAAATGCCATTGAGTTTCCGCTATGTTCTTTGATCAAAGTCTTTACTGGATTCCGGGAACAAAAATGTGCCTAGTTTCACTCTTCTAAGAGTGGGGGAGTGGCTTGCTTTTGAGATTGTTTTTAAATTTTGGGGATAGTGCTGTAAAATCAAATTGTATCTTAGTAACTCTTTAGACTCTTTAAAAGCATGGTTCATGAGAGGGTTGATAAACTGATAAAACAGCCAAGGCCCTGAGAGACCCACACCCGTGTCAGTGACAGAAGTCCAAGCTACAGATACTGAAGGAGCCCTCAGTCCCATTCAGGCAATGAAAGCCCTGTCACTGAGAATGAACCAAATGTACATTTGGGAGGATTGTTTATGGACATTTAGGACTTCGGATTTTTAACCCACAGTAACAAGGAAACTTGATTTCAAAATTGGGATTTAATACTTTGGAACCTTAATTCATAAGAGCGTGTCATGTGTGCCCTTTTAATTTGTCTGTGAAGAATTTGATACTGGCAAAGGTGTACTTACAAATTTGCAACATTTCTATGATTTCTGAATTGTATTACTGGATGCTTTTCTGTATTTAATCTTAGTTTGTCATTTGACCTCATCAAATGTCTATGGTTAGCTATGTTGTGGATGGCTGGTAGAACAAAAAGTTGTTTCTGATCATTGGATATGAGTAGCCTTGGAGTTCATTTGAATTAATGCAATTTCTCACCCATATCAGAGACTTCTGGGATGAAAACTCTAAGGCATCCACCAGCAGTTCCTGGAGGCCACTCAAACGAGTAGCCCCATAAAAGTGTGAGCAGGGCTGTCCTGATAAAGGTCTATTCTTTCCTGAAGGGAGAGCCATATTCCATTAATTATAGGCTTAAAAGCATCGTTGAGTGGGTTAAGAGATTGAAAACACCAGGGGAGCATTAGTGACAGTTTCCCTTCTCATTCTTACGGGTACCAGCATGTGAAGGGAATTTGATTAGTGTAACTTTTAACCTCCCTGCTCTTATGTTCACTGACACTGGCTAGGTGAGGTGACCTACCTGACGGGCAAAGTTGGGAAGAATAACTGGCCATGCTTTGCTAAGCTCTTCTTTCCTTCCTCTTGGGAGTGAGTCTGGTGATAGAGAGACAGAAGTTCTCTGCTCCACTGTGGACATGCCCCTCTCACCTGGCTTTGCCTGGAACCAACTTGCTGCAACAAAGTGGGTAAGTCTGGATAACTCTAGAATTCAGTTGACAGACTCACTTGGCTATGTCATGAAGCCCCATTTTCCAACATGGGCTCTAACGGTAACAAGTGACATAATGTGTGGGCTCCAGTGCAAAATGAAAATATAGTGCCTCTTGTTCAAACTGCAAAGAAAAAGTCTTGTTGAAAGTATTTGCACTGGGGTGCATAGTGTCCTCCCCAACTTCATGTTCACCTGGAACCTGTGAATGTGCCCAGGTAAATTCTTCTTTCAGATAGAATCGAGATAAGATGACATCATACTAGATTAGGATGAGTTCTAAATGGGTTCTGTGGGTTGTTCTCTCTTCTCTTTTTCATACATGTCATCTTTTTCAGCAGACTGTTTGGCTAATATTGGGAAGTAACACGAGTAAGAAAGGATATGATAAGATTCCTTGGACATTCTTGTTTCTTAAAAAACAACACTTTCTTTCTGTGTTAGAAGTAAGTTCAGATTCAAATGGAAAGCATGGCCTCCACATCTGTTAACACCTTCACTTAGTCTTGGATGTGACCAGTAGCACAGAATTCTGGTGGAACACAGCAAGACTCCAAATGGGTACCAAATAAGCATGTCATGGAAAGCACACCATAAGCAGGGTGAAAACTAGATGTGAATGGGGCAGCAGGAATGGTGGCAGACACACATATTGCACACGTCTCCTCTGCTCATGCGTATATTTTATTGTCCCATAAACTTTACTTACAGAACATAAGTTTAAAGATAAAATCATTAAGAATATTAAGACAGCAGTATCAGAGCATGAAACCAAGCAAGTGTGGGGCCCTTCTGAGCATGGTTCATCTGGGACTTGATAAACTGGTAAAAACAGCCAAGGCTGTGAGATACCCACACCATGTCAGTGACAGGAGCCCAAGCTACAGATATTGAAGGGGCCCTCAATACCACTCAGGCACTGAAAGCCCTGTCACTGAGAATGAACCAAAATATAAATTTAGGAGGATAATTTATGGACACTTAGGACTGGATTTTTAACCCACAATAACAAGAAAACTTCATTTCAAAAGAAAGTGTGAGGTCTTCAAGTTTGCTTTCGTTATTGAGGGTCCTTTGTGGTTACATATCAATTTTGGAGTGGTTTCTTCTATTTCTGCAAAAACAGGGGATTTTGATAGGCATTGCATTAAATCTGTAGATAGCTTTGTGTAACATGGACATTTTAACAATAGTTGATGAACATGGGATGTCTTTCTATTTATTTATGTCTTCCTTAATTTCTCTCAATACTGCTGTAGTTTTCAGTGTACAAGTGTTTCATGTCTTTGGTTAAGCTTATTGCTAAGTATTTTATCCTTTTAGATGGTATTGTAAATGGAATTGTTCTCCTAATTTCTTTTTCAGATTGTTCATTGTTAGTGTACAGAAATGCAAGTGATGTGTGTATGTTGATTTCATATTCTGCAAACAAACTTTGCTAAGTTTATTCTAATACATTTTTTGTTCTAATAATTTTTTGTGAAATATTTAGCACTTTCTACATCTTTTTCAATCGTTTCCCTTTCAGCCTAAATGTATCCTTAAATCTAGGGGCCATTTTGACCTCCATCTTAGGCTTTCATCTTATTTCTCAACTTATTCAGTCTTAGTTATTGAGTGTTCTCCTTATTGTTTGCCACTTTGGAGAATCCAACAAAATGTTCTACTCAAGGTGAGACGTCTTTTCTCTTCCGCCTCTGAACCTGAATATCACTTATTACTTACTTCATTCTCTTAGCACTTAGCATTCGAAGTTTAATGGGTGATCTTTCTTAATGGAGGCCAATATGCTCACCGAATTCAAGACCTCTGGTGAGTTGTGTCAAGTGTATAGGAATCATATTAACTTGTTGGCTGTTAGCACCCCTGGAAACATTTCTAAAGTGGCCTTTGACATTGATATTCAGGTATATTGAGCACCACATTAAAGAGTTTAACAGAATAAGAGTAGGCTGGTCTTTCCTAAAGCAGAGTTTATTCAAGGGTGACCTTTTCGTAACCTGCATCAGGCTCATCCGCATTGAGTCATTGAGTGCCCTCAACCCCCCTAAACTGTAAACTTTATTTTTTCTTTTTCTTTTTTGTGGTACGCGGGCCTCTCACTGTTGTGGCCTCTCCTGTTGCGGAGCACAGGCTCCAGACGTGCAGCACAGGTTCCAGACATGCAGGCTCAGCGGCCATCGCTCGCGGGCCCAGCCGCTCCGCTGCATGTGGGATCCTCCCGGACCGGGGCACAAACCCGTGTCCCCTGCATCAGCAGGCGGACTCTCAACCACTGTGCCACCAGGGAAGCCCCTGTAAACTTCTTATGCACAAGAATTATGTTTTATAGCTCTTGTTCCCCTTCCCTATACCTAAACATACCTGGAATAGAAGGTGCCTCTACGAACAGGTGTTGCTTTAGTTTAAACTACATTAAGTACATGTATATGTTCATTTCCCTCTGGGAAAGGAGGCTACTTTCCACAGGATTCAAATATCAAGCCTTTAAACTTCCTTGAACCCATAGATATATAAATAGTTGCATAACTATCCTCCCTCTATACAACTCTAAGATGATCATATCAAAGTATGGTCATTAATTGTTTTTAATTGCAAACAGATAATAAGCAAAGTGTAAGGAATTTCTTCCACCAAAGTAAAGGCCAAAGTTCAAAAAGTCAAATTAATATGGGATTTGTTACTATTCTAAATAGTAAAGAACACTGACAAGAAATAGCACAGTGCTGGTTGCTATTATCATCTTTTCATTTTCCATGACTGTTGTTTATATTATCTTCATGGGATTTCACTGAAATTATCAAGGTTTTTTAATAGTCACTAAAAAACAAAATGCCTTGAAATGCCAATACAAAGAAAAATGAGTCAGAACATGAAAAAGTGTTTTAGAGAAGTTGACGACATATATTCTTTGCTCATTTCTCTTTTTGAGACAACTTCCATCTTCTTCACACCCACATGTACAATACACTGAATAAAATACAAGCCCATCACTCGATGGTGATAAGAAAAGGAAAGATAAGCTGGTTCCAGAAAATCCCTCTATTCCTAGTATCTTGTTGCATCTGGCAAAAAAGAGCATTTTGAAATATTCTCTAAAGTTTTGTATTTTATTTTATAATAATTTACTTATTTATCTCAATGTAAATATTAAAAACGCATGAGAAATATGTTAACATTCGGCATTTGACTATTCTTATCTACTTCCTTAATGTTTCCTTTGCCTCCTATGATGATCTTTTGGGATAGACAGCACATACCACTCTCATACTCCCCAGACTCTACAGCCCCATACACATGCAAAATAGCTTGTGTGGGGATGTGTTAACATACACTTGGTTGAGGCAGGAAGGCTGTAGAGTACATCGTTTTTACACCTCAACATTTTAAGAGTTTTTGGAAAGTAACCCTAGTTTGAGTGCAAGTTCCATCGATTTATCAAATGCATTTCAGGTATATCTAGGTATGTCCAGTCATATGGTAAGGCTATATTACTGGGAGACTATTTACATGAGCAAGTGAAAAGAAATCAGTGAAAGAATATATTATAACCAAGAGTCAGATATAATAGGTCAATCAAATAGAATGTAGATCCCAGGAACATATCCACACATATAAGGACAATTGATTTTTCAACAGAGGTGCAAAGCCAATTTTGAGGAGAAAGGATAGTCTTCTTGACAAATGGTGCTGGAAGCATGTCGTACATGGATATAGTGCCTAGTTCACCATATGCAAAAGTATGACCTTTGATCCCTACTTCACACCATATAAAGAATTACCTAAATGTAGATCAAAACATAAATCTCTAAAACTTGGACACAATCTTTTTGACCTTGGGTTAAGCAAAGATTTCCTAGAGGTGACACCAAAAACAAGATCCATAAAAGAAAAAAAGTAATAAATTGGGTTTCATCTTTGGAAGCCATTATTAATAAAAGAAAAGCCACAGGTTGGAAGAAAATATTTACAAATTATACACCTGAAAAGACTTGTGCCTCTAACACGTAGAGAACTCTCAAAACTCAGTAATTAGAAAAACATTTTTTAATTAACAATATGGGTAAGAATATTTAAAAAGAGATCCTGCCAAGGAGGTGTACGGACGCAAATAAGCACATGACGTTGCTCAATGTAATCCATTATTAGCTCTATGGAAATGAACGCCCCAGGAGATACCACTACACACCTACTGAATGGCTAAAATTAGAAAAGTCCAACCACACCAAGTACTGGTGAGGCAGTGTAGGAACTGCGCGGCTTTTACATGCTAGCGGGAGGGCAAGAGTGCAGTCACTTCAGTCCGCAGTTCGGCCGTTTCTTCATAAGTTGAACGTACACCTACCGTATGACCCAGCCTTTCTGCACCTGGATATTTACGCAAGAAAAAGGAAAGCATATGTGCACACAAAGACTTGTACATGGATCATCATAGCATCTTTATTTCTAATAGACAGAATTGAAACAACCTCGAGCACCCATCAACAAGAGAATGAATAAATATACTGTGGTATACCCATACAGTGAAACACTATTCAGCAAAACAAAGTGATAAACTATTGACACCCACCAGAATATGAATTACTCTCCAAATAATTACATTGAGTGAAAGAAGCCAGATAAAAGAGTCCTCAGTGTGTGAATCCCTTTATCTAAATTTCTAGAAAAATGCAAACACGTCTCTAATGAAAGAAAGCATATGAGTGCTCACTTGGGGATGTGGAGGGCTGGAATGTGAGGGGAAAAAAGGGGCTTTATGAATGAGGCATAAACACTTGCAAGTGATGGATATGTTCCTTTTCTTGATTGTGTTGGCAGTTCCATGGGTATATGCATATTTCAGAATTTAAATTGTGTTTTTAAGTATGTGCAGTGTACTGTGTCCGTTCTATTTAAGAGAGCCATTAAAAAAAGACTAAGAACAGACGTTTGTCTCAACGAATAAATGTAACAAAGAACAGAAAAGTCAACTACAGTATGATCTCTGTCAGTTGAATTTTCCTGTAGTTTATTTCCTCAAAAAATATATCCCAGTTCTTAAAAGAGATGGGACTCTTAATAAATGGTTAAAAAAACCCAGCAAAGCTATCAGCAGGGTGAGCTCCGGCTACTTTTCAATTGTGAGACACTAGGTGCACAGTGCAGACATGCTAGGGTGTTTGTTCTTCCTGCCCAATATTTTAGAGAGGATATGAAACACCCCCGTTAAATGCCTGCAAGTGATGCCCAGAGTGGAGTTTGGAGAATGATGGCTGTGATCTTTAATATGGTTGTGCCTTTGTAAAGAATCTCACTCAGAATTTCCAGGGTAATTTTGGAGTCCATTTTTTTTGTGTGTTTTGGATGATATATATGTAACTCACCTGAAGAATATACCCACGTAGACTTGAAGTTAGGGACCAGCTGGTGTAAATCTGTGTGGTTATCTCCTGACCTAACCTTTTAGCTTCTTTTTGCTCCTTGATTGTAGTTAAGCTTCATCTTGCCTCAGGGACTTTGTATTCGCTGTTCCCATGTTTTGGAAATATTATTTCCAGAAAAATTTTCCATAACTGATTCCTTTCTATTCTTTGGCACTCATCTCTTAAAGATATTTTTTCCTTGATTGTCCTACTAGCCTAACTCAGTCCCAATTTAACAGATTACCTTACTTCTTTCACAGAATAATAATCAAACCAAATATTATCTTTGGTGTCTCTTTGTATTTAGATGAACTTCTTCCCAAAGAACTCAAGCCCCCCAGTGACAGAGGTTGTTACCTTTCTTATCCCTTATTCTGGGTCTTAGAACTGTGTCTGGCATGTAGTAATCACTCGAGGTCTGTTGACTGTGTAAAGAATATGTGAGTAGATGAAGAGATTTGGAGTTATTTGAGGTCGCTCTTAATGATGGCTGGTATTGGTGATTAAAGTTGTAGGTTTTAGAGTTGGAAGTGATCTTGCTGAGTCTCACAGTTATGGCAAATCTCTCCCTACTGTAGCATCCCTGACAGATGATCAAGTCTGAGCTTGAATAACTATATATGAAAGACCCTAACCAGGGCACCCTCCTAGCTCTGCCAGGTCAGATAGAATTTTGGACTATTCTCTTTCTCTCTCTTGTAGACAGCCACTGTCATTTGGTAAGCCATAAGCCTTCCTTTGCTTTGACTGTGGTTAGTGTGTTTGCTGGATTTCTAAAATATATTTTTAGTGTTTACTTGTTTAGATTGAAAAGATTGGGCTATATTTTTAAAAGTTGATCCCTCCATTTTGGAAGGCCTTTTAAGTTGAGATATTGCATGCAAGAGAGCTAAGGGAATTCTGGACTCCATATTTTCGTTTTTACCTTTTTTTTTTTCTCAGACTTTGAACTAACAATGGCTAAGAATGAGAGGCACTCAGACCCGAATATTTTTTCCCTTGTCAAGCACAGAGAATATGGGAAAGAATGAAATTGGGAAATTGTTTTGCTCCTCTTCCTTTCCTCCTTTTTGGTCAGTTACCTTAGTCGTCCACCTCACTTTGTATTTCTAGCCTGGCTTCAGAAGACCTGAATTTGATGAACTACACACTGATGGAGTAGTAGATTGCTAGAAGGAATGGCGGCTTCACAGAATTATTTTCAAGAAGGATGGTCCAGCCAATTTCCTCACTTCCACTGTGAAAGGAGTTCCCTATTCCTAAGAAAATGGACCTATGTCCGACTGACACAGAAGATGGAGATTTATCCCAGTGCATGTATATATGTATATCTATTAAATTTATGTATATATATATAATGCCTAATGGAAACATCTCAGATGTTCTCTTTGGTATTTTTCTTTAATTTTACTTATAAAATTGTGACCATTTTTTAATTCAAAAGAGGAGAACCTTAAAAATTAATTAAGAAGACATCCTCAGTAGTCTAAGGTTCAGAGTGACTTGGCAGAGAAAATTGCTGAATGGTTAGATAATAGTGCTGGTATGCTTGGCTATTGTAACACTTTACATTTGAGTTTCTCTTCCTTGAAATTACAAGAACTATATGACTCAAGAGAAAGATTGATAATTAGGAATATTCTGCTTGCTTTATTTTATTTATTTTGTTGTTGTCGTTGTTGCGGTACGCGGGCCTCTCACTGCTGCGGCCTCTCCCGTTGCGGAGCACAGGCTCCGGACGCGCAGGCCCAGCGGCCATGGCTCACGGGCCCAGCCGCTCCGCGGCATGTGGGATCCTCCTGGGCACGAACCCGTCTCCCCTGCATCGGCAGGCAGACTCCCAACCACTGTGCCACCAGGGAAGCCCCTCTGCTTGCTTTTTATATAGCGTATTGAAGAACATTTTAATTATTTGGAGGTCATAGGAAGGAACCTTCATGATCTAAGTTTTGAACAAGTAGTGTTGCAACACAAAGCTATGACTTAAAAAGGAAATTTGAAATGACCTATTTCTTTTGGCATCTCAATCCAGATATCTGTCAGTAAAATGAGTCACTTTTCAGTCAAATGGGTGGTCAGCAATATAATTTTTTATTGGGAAGCTGAAAGACACCATTGCCAAGCATAGCACCTGCAGTGTTCACATCTATATTTGAGCATCTTTCGTTTTCCCAAGGGGTGCAAGTGAAGAGAAGGCAGGCAGAGAAATGGCACTTGAATAAAGTTTTTCAAGATGGATAGAACAGAGAGCATTCCCAGAGGCAGGTCAAGTCCAACCCAAGAACAACTCTCTCAGTGCTTTCACAACTAGGTAAAATACAAGACCAGTAGTAACTCAGCTCTCAAATCAGTGCTGAAATCCAGTGGAAGGTTGTTAATATTGATACGGTTAACATACATCAAATAGGATTACTGAATTTTCTGAATCCAACTGAACTCCCAGGATTGTTTGGTTTCATAGGCTATTGGGCTCAAGACGCATTTGGTTTTAAATAATCCTTCCTAAAATGTTCAGCTTTCAGTCTAATATGATTGAAACCCAGCTTGAGTGTGTCTTATAATACACTGGAATGGAAAGACTATGGGCATTGAATTATTCAAAACATGGCAGGCGAAGGAGTGATATGTGGGGAGGATGTGATCATAGAAATGAGTGAGACTTGATATGTCTTGTTATCCCATTTGATTTACCTGTTAGAACTCTTCCAAATATTAGAGGAAAGAAATCAATATCAATTTTCACCTGTCACGTTCCACACTTCAATGATTAATGAATGTCAAATTTGACCACAGTTTTCTGTACCACCTGCTCTGAAATAATATTTCTGGGCCTTTATTAAAAATGTAAAATTTTCATTGAATTTCCAAATATGATTCTGCAGTGGCTAATTCAGCTTGTTTTATTAGTAAGCAAGTTCTGATGAGTAATACTAATTTAATAAGCCTGCATGTGAGGTTAAAGTGTCAACTATTCCTGCCGAAGGTGATGAGATATGACTGTGATGAGGTGGTAGGACACTCACCTTCCTGAACGAACCCTGTGAGCACACAGTTCTTGGGAGAAACCAGTACTGCATATAGTAGCAAATCTGATATCATTTTGCATGTCTCCTGTAGCAGTGGAATGCGCACACATACAAACATGATCATGGGTGAAAAAACACACATGCGCACCTTAGAGGCTTACATTAATTTCTGAATATAGTTCTCCGGAAAGAAAAAGCTTTACTGATGATTTGTATTTTTATAGTTTATTGTTTTATCCATACTAAAACACTTCATGAAATCACTTCCTGTTTTGTTGTCCATGGAATCCTTTCCATTTTGAGATGCTAAATATAAATCGAAATAATGATTATAGTCCTTGGCCATGAAAGACTAAGTTACAGAGAACCCGGTGACTGGAGGTCAGAGCTGCCACGGAATTATTCTCTGCTCCAGAGACCATCAGAATATCACTGTGTACCCACTTAAGGATAGAATGCTGCTATTGAGAAACGAGCTCTCTTGTATTTCTACTAAAAGGAGAGAACAGTAGGGGACCTTGGCTGCGAGAGTGTATGAGACTTTCTCTGTTTTGTACAATAAGCCAAAAACAATACATGAAATAGCCTCACGCCTTTTGTCTTTTGTACCCAGCTCCTTCCTGTATTGCTCCTGATCCATTACACTTAAATCAACAAGAGTTGCTTGAACATTTTGACAGTTATGTTCCCCATACCCTGAAGCCTTTTTAAAGGGTTACTGAGATAAAGCTATTTCAAAAATACTCCCTCCAAATTTTTTCAGGGTGGCATCAATGAAAGTAACTTAGAGGAAAAAAACTTGAGTTCCTGGCCTACCCCTCTAAGGCCAGGCAAGCATAAACCTTCATAGCAAAACCTAAGTTTGCTCCCAGTTGAGAATTTGGTTTCCACGGTCTTATATAAAAAGTATATGGAGACTTTAATTCCCTATAAGCCCTTTCCAAAGAGGGAATACAGTTCATCATTCGTAAGAGATGATGAAAGTTACAATTTTGTTGAATAGGTGGAATATATATTACATATAATATACATATTTATTTTTAATATATATATATATAATATATATAAAGTTACTATTCAGAGTCCTAAAACGTGGATTTTTCTTACTTACCAAGAATGAACAGTAACTTGATCTCTAAACAATAAAGCACCTGGTCATAACAGAATCATAACAAATATTTGATATCAGAATGAATTCACTGTTCAGGTGTAAAGAGGGAATAGCTTCAGTTTTCCTCTTTCGTGCACCCCATTATTGCATCCTGGACAGAGGGGGTTTTCTTGATTTTAATCTAAAGGAGAAATGGTCACTTTTGTTGAGATGGAAATTGACCACCTCAGTAGGCAGAGGCACTGTTTTTATTTGGCTGAATTCATGTTTCTAGTGATAATTCAAGGTGTAATAGGGTTTTCTCAGCCACTCCAAAATCTGAAAATGATAAGCATCTCACCAGAGTTTCAGGATGGCCCATTACCTATTCTGTGGAAAGGATATTCAAAATACCATGCTTCATCAATGTCTTCTTTGACTTGGTAATGAATGGACAACTACTGAGTTAAGACAGTGTCTTATCCTTGCTTCAAAAAAATAAAAACAGAAAACCCCCACAAACACAAAAAAACTGTTAACAATGAAAACTTATTATGCCAGGCCTTAGTATGGCCTGACTTGGAAATTTAGTTTCAGAGGCTTTTGTGAATATACCAAGGAAAGAGGACCTAGGTGTATCTTATTCCCACAGGCCGCCAATAAATATTTGCTTAACGGACAAAATATGAATATATAGTGTAGGAGAGAACCTGACAGATGCTTAACATTATTGAGTGATAGCAATGCCCAAACTCATCTGTGATCAAACACTATGAAAGTATTCTCCTAAGGATAAACTTATTACAAATAAGAAGTGAAAATTCAATTATGCAGATACTTTCAGTGTCAGGTCTGATATGCAAAAAACATGGAAGTTGTCACTGTATCTTGTCCTTACAAGATAATGCTGTACAAAATGAAAATCAGTGACTTTTCTCAGACATGATTAATAAAACATGTAACTATGAAAGAATTTTCAAACGGTAATTATGTATGTGTATATATGTGTCTCTGAAAAATCTGTGTCAAAGAAAACTGAGGCTATCAGTATAAACTTCTTTAACTTCTATCTCTTCTTACCTTTATTTCCTCCCAAACTTACCAGTATCCATCCAGCTCGAAGGATACAAGTGATTTTTATATACTGTGCAAGGTGTTTTTTTCTTATTCATATGTCCGTGTTTCCCCAATTCTCTAAATTATTATCTACATCTTCAGGATCTCCTTTATTGGTTCCTTCATTTCAACATGTAAAATAGAAGTCCTTCTCATTCTAAAAAATTCTTTTTTGCTAATTATTTTCTCTTTTCATCCAAACTCCTTGAGAGCAGCCTATTCCCACTGTCCTCACTAGCCCCGCCTGGCCCCGACAGGCAGCCCTACACCCTCAGTTTATTGCCATCTGGCCTTTTGTCCACCACTTCCCTGCACTGCTCTAAGGTCACTGGGGACCTAACTGCCCAAATCCAATGGACACTCACAGTCTCTGAAGGACGACGCTGGCATCTCCTTCCTCCTTCTTGAATCTCTGTCACCTCTCTCCTTCCCAGAATTCTTTCTCTGCTTATCACTTAAACGTTGTCAGGACTCACAATTCTCTGAAATCTCATCCATTTTCATGATTTTAATGACTGCTGCTATGTGCTGAGGACATTCAAATTTTTATCTTTCCATGTCTTCACGTGCATGTCCAGTTATCTACCAGTTTGTCTTCGGAATTCTACAGGTGCTTTCAAATTCTACATGTCCAGAACTAAAGTCTTTTCCCCACTTCAGTTCTTTATCCCCTATTTCCAAACTCAATGATACCACCACCCAACCTTAGTCACACAGATGGGGGTTCAGCCTCCGCCTCCTACTTCTTCCTTACTTCCCAAGGTCAAGTCTTGCTGGTAATTTCCTAAATACAATTAGAAGTTATTTCCTCCCTTCATCTATACCTTATTTCAGACCCCTTTCTTCTTGCTATTACCTGGTCTAGAAGTTACGAAATTGCTGTTCGGTGGAACCAGTTGTTAGACATTCTATTAAAAAAGGACTCTAGGGTCAAATAGCTTTGAGGATGGCTGTGTACCATACGCCTGCTGTGACGATCCAGAATGAACATTAGCCTACAGCAGCCCCGAGAAGCTGTACAGTAAAGGAACCTGCTTAACTTTCCTTAAGCCAGGTTCTCCCTTCTGCCGGCCTATAAACCTTTCAGTAGGGACAGGAGAGGAGGTGGCAGCGTGAAAATCCCACTTGAAAATATAAAGCACTGCTCCTCAGAAGAGTGGGGCATAATTATCTCCAGGCTTCTTCAGATTCCTCATCCATACTGACGTCAGTGGTCTAAAATGCCACCCGAACTTGTCCTTTCCATTCTTAGCTATTTTCTGAGGAAACCAGCTCCACGCACATGGTTGGTTAAGACATGGTCTCCTCCTCCTCGCTGCCTCCTTTAGGGGCACTTGCCGCTGCCTGGGGACACTGCACTGATCCTCCAGAGCCTGTGCCTGTGGCTCTGTAACACACCCCTCGCACACTCACGGCTCTGGACTTCCGCTGTCCACTCTGCCTTGAGTATCCTTGCCTTTCACCGGCTGACTCACCAGTTTCTCACGAGTCCTTTAAGACTTAGCTTAGGGACTGCCCCTTTTGATGACTTTTCTTTGCCTCACGGCTCCCCCTCTTCTTCCACAAACACTGACTAAACGCCCTGAATATGCCCGTCACAGCAGGTCACGTGCAGGATGAGACATCTGCTGTGCGTCTTCCCCTCTCACTCCACTGCTAAAGGGCCAACACTACATCTTGGTCATTGTTTCACTCCTCTAACACTCAACCCATGACTAATGAACTAACTAGTACTGTAGTAGCCCTCTTAGTAACAATCAGGCAGGACCTTCTACAAGAAATCTGACACTCCAGCTTTTCTCTGATCTCACCTTTCACTCTGATTGAACTAAAGACTTACGTGTACATGTTTTACCAGGGAGACATAATTTAATCCAGAGATGTGTCATCACATACTCTTACATACTATGCCGTTTAAAAATTCTGCTCACGATGGGGGAAGGAGACAGGTGTGCTTTCTGACAGCCCCACTGTTTTTGCACTTCTAGTGGTCACTGGCTTCTCTCTCAGTGCCTTCCTTAAACCCTTCTTAACAAGGGAACAGGATAACAAAGTAATTAAGAGCCTGGTAACAGCCTATGTGTGAACAGAAACATAAACAGGGACATAGAGAATAGACTGGCGGTTGCCAAGGAGGAGGGGGTGGGAGAGGGTTGGATTGGGAGTTTGGGATTAGCAGATGCAAACTGGTGTATATACAGGATGGATAAACAAAAAGGTCCTACGTGGGACTTCCCTGGTGGCGCAGTGGTTAAGAATACGCCTGCCAATGCAGGGGACATGGGTTCAAGCCCTGGTCCGGGAAGATCCCACATGCCAGAGAGCAACTAAGCCGGATGTCACAACTACTGAAGTCCAGGCACCTAGAGCCCGTGCTCTGCAACAAGAGAAGCCACCACAATGAGAAGCATGTGCACCTCAACTAGAGGAAGCCCGTGTGCAGCAACAAAGGCCAAACACAACCAAAAATAAATACATACATGCATTTATTTTTAAAAAGTGCATGTATTTAAAAAAACCCCAAAAAGGTCCTACTGTAGAGCACAGAGAACTATATTCTATATCCTGTGATAAACCGTAATGGAAAAGAATATGAAAAAGAATGTACATAAATGTGTAACTGAGTCACTTTCCTGTACAGCAGTAATTAACACAACACTGTAATTCAAGTGTATGTCAATAAAAAATAAAATTTAAAAAAATTGCCAGAAAAATAGTCACATAAGGGGAACTTCCCTGGTGGTCCAGTGGTTAAGACTTTGCCTTCCAATGGAGGGGGTGAGGGTTCAATCCCTGGTCGGGGAGCTAAGATCCCACATGCCTTGAGGCCAAAAAACCAAAATATAAAACAGAAGCAATACTGTAACAAATGCAATAAACACTTTAAAAATGGTTGACATTGGGCCTCCCTGGTGGCGCAGTGGTTGAGAGTCCGCCTGCCGATGCAGGGGATACGGGTTCGTGCCCCGGTCTGGGAGGATCCCATATGCCGCGGAGCGGCTGGGCCCGTGAGCCATGGCCGCTGGGCCTGCGCATCCGGAGCCTGTGCTCCGCAACGGGAGAGGCCACAACAGTGAGAGGCCCGCATACCGCAAAAAGAAAAAAAAAAAAAAAAAAAAAAAAAAATGGTTGACATCAGAAAAAATCTTTAAAGAAAAAATTCACATAAATCAGAAACAAATGAAAGATAATAAAGTCCATACATTAAAAAAAAAAAAAAAGAGCATGGGTTCGGGTCACATTGCAACTTCCCACTTACTTATAGCTGTGTAATTCTGGGCAACTCACAGAATGTCTCCTCAGACTGTTCATCTATAAAATGGGGATGGTAAGAGTTCCCTACCTCAGAGCGTTGCTGTAATCCATAAACACGGTTAAGTGCCTTGGTAAATGTTTGAGGCTCTCTGGTTATTATGAATTAAAATATGTCAATGGCTTCTGGCCGTGTGATTTGTATAATAGTTTGATGTTTAACCAAATGGTAAAACTATTCCATTTATTATTCCCATCTGTTTTTAACCCTTAGCCTGCTTTGTTGTTTATGTTTTCTCCCACCACAGAGTGCTAGTTCCAGGAGAGTAAAGGCTTTATTTTGTTCACTGCTGAAAGCAACAGCACCCAGAAAAGTACTGTACATATGAAGCCCTCAGTAAACACTAGCTGAATGAATGGTGCAAAGTGTTACAAGGAAAAGTACACCCAAACTTTCATTATAATAAAAAAGTATAGATAAAAAAATCTTTCTCCAATGGCTTCCAGTCAAGTAACTGAAAACACCATATGCTATAATAATAACAAGTAATTTATGAAAATTTGAAGGCAAAAACATAATTTTAAAAGATTTAGACCTACGTTAGGTGTGATAGAGTATGGATGCTTTCTTGAAATTCACAATCAGATCCAAGAGTATCACTTTCAGACTGTTCTAGTAGACTGAGTTTACTTTTAGTTGTCTTTGATGACACAGTCACTATTCTACTCTCTTTCTTAACAGAAATGTGTTTTTTCGAAGACTCACTTTTAATTGGTTTATTAACCAAAGAATTATTTTGCCCAATTCCTTTGCTTTTCTGCTTTACAGGTGAGCCAGAGCAGGAATGC
>NW_027672526.1:0-4462 GCF_964165515.1 Mesoplodon bidens | reverse complement strand
CACCTGTGTTTGTATAAGTCTGTTAACCCCGATATCGTAATGAAACCAATCCTCACACCTTTCCATTGGTGAACCATAAGTTTGTTTAATGGATCTGTGATTGCCCTTCTCCGTGGAAATATCTGCCCTGGTATCCATTTTTAGGTAACACCTATAAGTGATATGATATGATATGTGTCTTTCACTTTCTGACTTACTACATGTCACGTGATTACTTCTAGACTCATCTACGGTGCTGCAAATGGCATTGTGTCCTTTTTTTCCTTGCCTTCTATTCTGACTTAGCGAGACCCATTTTCAACAATGTGATTCCCTCAGGGTTGTGGATTAGCTGACCTGGGCAGCCTTATCCTGCCGGCCGGCCCTCCCCAGGTGTGCCTGGTTGAGGTCAATATAAACAGCGCTCCAGGCAGCAATAGCCCCTGAACCTGTGCCTGACTCCATATTCTCTGCCCCGTCAGCAGTCTCGGGGCTGTGCTGGTGGGAGGGAGTGAGGGGCCACAGCTTTGTTGGTGGCCCGGTGTGAGTGGGGTTCTGCTGACCATTCTGCAGGAGTTGCCAGGCTGCCTCTTGTAAAGAAGAGGATGTGTCACCCATACCTTCCGCTGGAATTTCTCTCCGGACAGAGGTGAGCAAGGAAAAAAGCAATGGGGGCCGGGACAGGTGGGGTATATCAGGCAGGACAATGGAAAGCTTCCGGAAGAGCGCCCGGTGCCAGGACCACCCTGGCTGGCCTGCAGGCACCATGTTGGCCTGCGTGCTGTCGCTTGTGTGGCTCCATGGCCCTTCCTCTGGGCTTATAAGCCCTTGTACATATTCAGGTGTTTTACCTGGGAAGGGCGGGAACAGTTCAGCAGCAGCTGGCCTGGGGCTCAGCTCACCTTTATTCAGAGATGCCTCGGCACGGTCCCACAGCTTTGCAATGAGGACGCTCCTTGCATGGGGTGTGGGTTGCTGGCTGTATGGGATATGATTCCCCACCTCTGACCAATTTCAGAATTGTTTACCGCTGGAGCAAGTGCCCTGATATGGTTTTCCACTGTATAACTAGTGGGTTCAGGTTTTTTTTTCTTTTATGGTTTAAGTTAGATTTTATTCCTCTTTTATGTATTTATAGATATAAGCATGGAAATAATTCATTCCTATAAATACATCTGTGTGAAGGGAAGAACTTTTTTCCCTATTACTTTTAAATTTTATTTAGTAAAATTTTGAAATTTAATTTTTTTTATTTTTTTATACAGCAGGTTATTATTAGTTATTTATTTTATGCATATACATGTATGCAGGTCAATCCCAATCTCCCAACTCATCCCACCACCACCACCCCATGGCTTCCCACACTTGGTGTCCATACGTTTGTTCTCTACCTCTGTGTCTCTATTTCTTCCCTGCAAACCAGTTCATCTGAACCATCTTTTAGGTTCCACATATATGCATTAATATACAATATTTGTTTTCCTCTTTCTGACTTACTTCATTCTATATGACAGTCTCTAGATCCATCGATGTCTCTACAAATGACCCAGTTTCATTCCTTTTTATGGCCGAGTAATATTCCATTTTATATATGTACCCCATCTTTATCCATTCATCTGTCTGTGGGCATTTAGGTTGCTTCCATTACCTGGCTATTGTAAATAGTGCTGCAATGAACATTGTGGTGAATGTGCCTTTTTGATTTATGGTTTTCTCTGGGTATATGCCCAGAAGTGGGAATGCTGGATCAGATGGTAATTCTACTTCTAGTATTTAAAGGAAACTCCATACTGTTCTCCATAGTGACGGTATCAATTTACATTCCCACCAATAGTGGAAGAGGGCTCCTTTTGTCCACACCCTCCCCAGAATTTGTTGTTTGTAGATTTTCTGATGATGCCGATCCTAACAGGTGTGAGGTGATACCTCATTGTAGTTTTGATTTGCATTTCCCTAATAATTAGTGCTGTTGAGCAGATTTTCATGTGCATCTTGGCCATCTCTGTGTCTTCTTTAAAGAAACGTCTCTTTAGATCTTCTGCCCATTTTTGTATTGGGTTGTTTGTTTTTTTAATATTAAGCTGCATGTGCTGTTTATATATATTGGAGATTAAACCTTTGTCCATTGATTCGTTTGCAACGATTTTCGCCCAGTCTGAGGGATGCCTTTTTCCATTCCCGTCTTTTTAACCAAAAAAGAAAGAAAGACAAAGAAGCAGAACACTAATGTGCATAAAATATGCCTTTTGAAACGGTCGTTTTGAAATATGGACGTCCTTTGAATGTTTTGGTCGATATGTGACCCCAGGATTTGTTTTCAGGGCAGGTGTCATTTACAGGCCTGCAATGATTTTGAATATCAACTGACCATTAGCGCTGGGATTAAAGCTGCTGTTGTGTGAAACGGCCACAAGGTGGCAGCAGTTCTCCCTTACCAATTCTGGTTACTAGGGCAGCAGAGCCTCAATGGAAGTGTACTAGATTGGAATTTATAATGGAATGTGCCAGGAGAAAGCCCCTCAAGTTTGTCTCCCTACTTCTTGTTTGTGTTTTTAATTTAATTTTTATTTTTTATTACAGCAAGTTTGATTATAATGTTTGGCTTGATGGAGGTGTGGAAGATGTGGTTCTTTTACACATATACAGATGTCTGTTTTTCCTGGGATCCTTTTCCCATGTACGTTATGACAGAATGTTGAGTAGTCTTTTGGTATTCCGTAGGTCTTTGGTGATTATATATGTCACCTGTGTTTGTATAAGTCTGTTAACCCCGATATCGTAATGAAACCAATCCTCACACCTTTCCATTGGTGAACCATAAGTTTGTTTAATGGATCTGTGATTGCCCTTCTCCGTGGAAATATCTGCCCTGGTATCCATTTTTAGGTAACACCTATAAGTGATATGATATGATATATGTGTCTTTCACTTTCTGACTTACTACATATCACGTGATTACTTCTAGACTCATCTACGGTGCTGCAAATGGCATTGTGTCCTTTTTTTCCTTGCCTTCTATTCTGACTTAGCGAGACCCATTTTCAATAATGTGATTCCCTCAGGGTTGTGGATTAGCTGACCTGGGCAGCCTTATCCTGCCGGCCGGCCCTCCCCAGGTGTGCCTGGTTGAGGTCAATTTAAACAGCGCTCCAGGCAGCAATAGCCCCTGAACCTGTGCCTGACTCCATATTCTCTGCCCCGTCAGCAGTCTCGGGGCTGTGCTGGTGGAGGGAGTGAGGGGCCACAGCTTTGTTGGTGGCCCGGTGTGAGTGGGGTTCTGCTGACCTTTCTGCAGGAGTTGCCAGGCTGCCTCCTGTAAAGAAGAGGATGTGTCACCCATACCTTCCGCTGGAATTTCTCTCCGGACAGAGGTGAGCAAGGAAAAAAGCAATGGGGGCCGGGACAGGTGGGGTATCTCAGGCAGGACAATGGAAAGCTTCCGGAAGAGCGCCCGGGGCCAGGACCACCCTGGCTGGCCTGCAGGCACCATGTTGGCCTGCATGCTGTCGCTTGTGTGGCTCCATGGCCCTTCCTCTGGGCTTATAAGCCCTTGTACATATTCAGGTGTTTTACCTGGGAAGGGTGGGAACAGTTCAGCAGCAGCTGGCCTGGGGCTCAGCTCACCTTTATTCAGAGATGCCTCGGCACGGTCCCCCAGCTTTGCAATGAGGACGCTCCTTGCATGGGGTGTGGGTTGCTGGCTGTATGGGATATGATTCCCCACCTCTGACCAATTTCAGAATTGTTTACCGCTGGAGCAAGTGCCCTGATAGGGTTTTCCACTGTATAACTGGTGGGTTCAGGTTTTTTTTTCTTTTATGGTTTAAGTTAGATTTTATTCCTCTTTTATGTATTTATAGATATAAGCATGGAAATAATTCATTCTTATAAATACATGTGTGTGAAGGGAAGAACTTTTTTCTGTTTTATTTTTAAATTTTATTTTTTAAATTTTTGAAATTTAATTTTATTTACTTTTTTATACAGCAGGTTATTATCAGTTATGTATTTTATGCATATACATGTATACAGGTCAATCCCAATCTCCCAACTCATCCCACCACCACCACCCTATGCCTTCCCACACTTGGTGTCCATACGTTTGTTCTCTACCTCTGTGTCTCTATTTCTTCCCTGCAAACCAGTTCATCTGAACCATCTTTAGGTTCCACATATATGCATTAATATACAATATTTGTTTTCCTCTTTCTGACTTACTTCATTCTATATGACAGTCTCTAGATCCATCGATGTCTCTACAAATGACCCAGTTTCATTCCTTTTTATGGCCGAGTAATATTCCATTTTATATATGTACCCCATCTTTATCCATTCATCTGTCTGTGGGCATTTAGGTTGCTTCCATTACCTGGCTATTGTAAATAGTGCTGCAATGAACATTGTGGTGAATGTGCCTTTTTGATTTATGGTTTTCTCTGGGTATATGCCCAGAAGTGGGAATGCTGGATCAGATGGTAATTCT
>NW_027672527.1:0-17097 GCF_964165515.1 Mesoplodon bidens | reverse complement strand
ATCTACATGTGAACCTGGATTAGACACATTTCAGTTAAAAACTTTTCATAAATTCAATTTCTAACAAAAGTTCAATCCTTAGGAAATTTAATGGGCTCAATTTTCCCTTACTTTCTAACTTTAGAAGCTACATATCTAGTCTTTTCCATAGACTTCTGAGGAACAGATACGTAAAACTATGCAATTGCCATACGTGTACTCCCAGCAAGAGGAAGGTAAGAGCGGTGAATAATGTGCTATGTCGTCTGCAGGGTATGTGTTCATCTTCTCTCACGTGCAAGGACAACCCTAAAGCTGGCTCCATTCTGAACGAGAAGCGCAGCTCCTAGAGATGGCACATTCATCTGTTATGGAAGGGTGGGTATGAAATCTTTGCCTTTGGGTCTGTACCATACATATTCATAGGCCTTAAGGACAGAGTCAATCTGAATGTTTAAACCATGTCAGTGTTTTGTGCTTGTTGCTCGGTATTAATTTGGGTATGTCATTTCCGATACTAATCCAGAAGTGATCCTTCTAATCAAATACAGATTGTTTAATATATTTGGAACTATTCTTTTAAAGCACTAGTTTTGTTACAGATATGACAACCCAACGCATCCATGCCATCCTGTTTATATTTATCACACTTCCTGCCCCTGAAGTTAGTCTCAGACCTTAGGCCTCTGACAGTCTCAGTGTTCTTACCAATTCTATGTTCTCACCTCTACACTGTCTCTCCCAATTATCTCAAGTGTAAGTCCTACATTTTGAAAAGCTTACCCGATATTTCTATCTGCATATCCTGCTATGACTCTAAGTTCACATTTCACCCAAAAATCTCTCTCTCCAGATTTTATTTCTACCAATGATGGTATAATTTTTCCAACCAGAAACTGGACTCATTCGTGCTCCATGTCTCTTTCCATATCCAATCAATTATCAATATTTGCCAACTTTTCTTTCCTACTGTCTATGGCACTAATCCTTTCTAGTCTCACTCTCATGTCCTTGTTTCAGGATCTCAGTTCACATCTAAACTAGTATAATACTGTCTCCTTATTTTCAGTCTCTCCCTTTTCATATATTTCCCAGAACAGTAACAGATAAATCTTCTAGATAGCACTTGCACAAGTCCCTTCCCTGCTCAAATGATTTCAATAGCATTTAAACTTTAAACTTCTGGGGACAGCATTTAAGGTCCTCTACAATCTATTTCTACCTCCTTAATCAAACATTCTAAACATTCTATCCTGTGTAAAATGGATCCCCCAAAATAAGATTATGATTTAAAGGGCTTATTCTTTTGTTAAATTTAGTGATTGGTGTATGTTAAGCTTTTAAAATCAGAATCAGAGAGAAAAGATAAATGATGGGGCAAGATCTCACTTGAGGCATCTAATACTATGATACTTTCTTGTAAGATGAGCTCTATTGTTAACAAGAATTATATTAACAAGGTATGAAATTGAACTAGAAAAAATAATCTGCCTAGGGATTTCTTAATGAAGGCAGCTTGAATGGGAAAACCTTATGGTATATTGTTGTAGGAAAAGGCATACAATCTCTATGAAGTTTTCTAGGAAGATACAAAGAATAATCCTAGAAGTGGAAAGACCTTTGTAATTATGTAAAACAACCAACAAATCTTCTAAAATTAAAGAAGATAATTGTAATTGTATGACTTATCCATGTTTATACAGCTACTTCATAGATGGTTTTTGAAATTAAATAAATGCTAATATTTACTGAGGTTTTACCATGTGCTAGACAGCAGGCTAGGTGCTTGACTGGTATTATCTCATTTAATCCTTGCTTCAGCCCTCAGTACTTTAATAGACCTCATTTTATATTTGAGGGAAGTAAATCACTAAAAGTCTCTAAATTATTGAGCTTTAAGATTCACTGCTCACTTTGGTTATTCAACTTGCCTTCTTCATCTGGAAATATTCCTTCTTTTGTACCTTACTCTAATACCAATTTGAAACTGGAAAGATTGCTGTTATTCCTAAAATAATTCTAAGCGCATTTTCACCAGTGACTTATAATGATCCATGCTAACTGAGCTATCTTACATAATATTTCAGAAACAGGAGTTTCAGTAAATTTTATTAAAAATTTAGTAAATTAAAATTTTTTTTCACTTTTACTTTAGTTCTAATATGGCATTGCTTTAAAACAAACAAACAAACAAACACTAAGCCCCAGAAAAGGCAGGTGTTATGTATAATCACCCCAGAAGACTGAGGAAATTAACACAAGGAGCTCAGGATGGCTTGTCTTAAACATGCTGATATGACAAAGAAGATGCTTATCAGCACAAATTGTTTTTTTTACTGTTGGTAAAAGGGATAAGAATGAATGAATAAATAAATTATAGAATTGAGAAATTAAACAAATATAGACTAGTCTTTCAGAAAGTCTAGTGGTTAGGGTAAAGAAAAAGATAGGGTGGCAGATTGAGGTGTGTGTTTGTTTCGTATGGGGGAGAAATGTAATCGTGTATGAGCTGAGGGAAGGAGTCTGTGGAGAGTGAGAGATTAAAGAGACAGAAGGGACAACAGAGAACAAGGTCCCAGAGACAGTCTTTGTTTTACAAGATAGCAAGTTCAGAGTGACAGGACTCACCACTATTCAGGCTGATTTATTATGCCACAAAAATGGCTTAAGTTTGAGAATTTGGGTAATGTACCATAAAAGTAACCCTTTAAAAAAAATTGAGTCTATAATACAATATTCAAAATCACAATCTTTAAAGAACTAGGTAACTCTTTACTCAGAACTATGTTCATTCATCACTGAACTATTAAAACAGTGTTTTGCACACAGCAGATCGATGAGTGAATTATGTGATAATGAATCCTAAAATAACATTTATTTCTTACAGACACTTATACTTACTACAGATTGAAAATATTCAGGAGAGATGCCTTCCAATTCAAGGATTCTGTCCTCAAGTTTTTTAATTCTCTGATAAATGTCTCTTGGCACCGGACCACCTAAATACATTAAAAAAAATTCTGAGATACCATGGATAATTCTTTCTTCTTACAATTTTTATTCTTAAAATACCATGCCAAGACACTTATGCAAAAGAATGGGAATTATTTAAACTTAAGAAAATAAGTTAACAAGAGTAAGACAGAATGAAATCTTTAGCAAACATTTTCATAATATACTCTATGGGATATATTATTATACTACACTTCTCCCCAAGCCCCATTTATGCTTCCTATGTTGCTAGGCATTTTGTTTTATGTTAAATTCATTTTACAAGACATTGAATAGTTCCTGTATAGAACTTGTATCTCTGACAGACTCTGACAGTTATTTAGGAGGAGGAAAATGCATAGTGACAACTGACAATTCAATTCAGTGGTTGTAATATGTCATATCATTTTCTTCAATTTATACTTCTCCTTACATGCCATATTTTCTCCTTTAACCCAGAAGAACATTTAAAAGGAGCTTTACCCATATATTTTTTTAACATCTTTATTGGAGTATAATTGCTTTACAATGTTGTGTTAGTTTCTGCTGTATAACAAAATGAATCAGCTGTACGTATACAGATATCCCCATATCTCCCCCCTCTTGCGTCTCCCTCCCACCCTCCCTATCCCACCCCTCCAGGTGGACACAAAGCACCGAGCTGATCTCCCTGTGCTCTGTGGCTGCTTCCCACTAGCTATCTATTTCACATTTGGTAGTGTATGTAAGTCCATGCCACTCTCTCACTTCGTCCCAGCTTACCCTTCCCCCTCCACGTGTCCTCAAGTCCACTCTCTATGTCTGCGTCTTTATTCCTGTCCTGCCCCTAGGTTCATCAGAACCATTTTTTTTTTTTTTAGATTCCGTATATATGTGTTAGCATACAGTATTTGTATCTCTTTCTGACTTACTTCACTCTGTATGACAGACTCTAGGTCCATCCACCTCACTACAAATAACTCAATTTCATTTCTTTTTATGGCTAATATTCCATTGTATATATGTGCCACATCTTCTTTATCCATTCATCTGTCGATGAACATTTAGGTTGCTTCCATGTCCTGGCTATTGTAAATAGTGCTGCCATGAACACTGTGGTACATGTCTCTTTTTGCATTATGGTTTTCTCAGGGTATATGCCCAGTAGTGGGATTGCTGGGTCATATGGTAGAAAGGATGCTCAACATCACTAATCATAGAGAAATGCAAATCAAAACTGCAATAAGGTATCACCTCACACCGGTCAGAATGGCCATGATCAAAAAATCTAGAAACAATAAATGCTGGAGAGGGTGTGGAGAAAAGGGAACCCTCTTGCACTGTTGGTGAGAATGTAAATTAATACAGCCACTGTGGAAAAGAGCATGCAGGTTCCTTTAAAATACCATAATTCTTAACTAACAAACTTTCTAGGCAGGGGTATGGTAAAATTAACGTTACTCAAATTTCAAGATTATGATTATATCCCAAATCCTTCCATTTCTTAGCACCTCCAATGCAAACATTCTGGTCTAGACCACCATCATCTCTCCAGCAATCCTTTTAAAATGTAACTCAGTGTTAGTTCTCTGCTCAAAACCTTCCAACACCTTCGCATTTCACTCAGATTAAAAACCAAAGCCTTTACAATAGTCTACAAGATCCTATACAATTTGGACATTCTCCCCACATTCATACCATTTCAGCCATTTTTCTGTTATTCAACTAGGCCAAGTACTCTTACAACTTTAGCACTTGTGATTCTCTTTACCTCTGTATTCACGAGGCTTGCACTTGCCAACTTCAGGTCTTGGCTCAAAAGTTACCATATCAGTAAGGCCTTCTCTGACCACACTTTAAAAAATACCAGTACTACCACCTCCCCCTACCTAGCACTCCCTCCCTATCTTTTTTCCCTTATTTTTCTTCAAACCATTACTACCCCCTGACATTCTGTGTATTTTGCTTATTTATTGCCTGTTTCTCCACTCTAATGTAAGCTCTTAGAGGGCAGAATTTTATGTTTTGTTCATTGGGTATGGCTGTGCAGGTTGTACACTACACAAACCTAGGAAGCATCAGTGCATAGACTGAACAGGTGCTCAATATTTACTAAGTGAACAAATATATGATTAAACAATCGTTATGCAATTAAAGAATATAGGTAAATTTTCATATCAAAAGTATCAAGTTGTTAAATATAAAAACTCTAGAAATATGGGGGGATTTTTTTGAGAATTTTTAAATTTTAGGATCTTGGTTGTTCTTGCTTTCGAATAAAGTAAAATGAGTAACTTACTCACCTGACTCTGCTCTTGCTGCTCCCTTTACCTAGAACATCCTCTGCCTCACCTCCCTACCTTTCAAGAACCATTTCAAGCTTCACTGGGTCAACAAAGCACTGCCTGAATCTTCACATGGAGGCTCCTTGTGCCCCACCATACCCTTCCCTCACAGCCCCTTTAACATCCCCCTTTGCTATTAATATTTCTCCCAAACAGATTATAAAGTCCTTGATGCCAGGAACTGTGACTACATCTCAGTATCCCTCCTGTCTAAAACAGTGCTTGGTGTATAGTAGGCATTCAAGAGATACTTTTCAAAATTAACTACTTGATACTATTAGATTTAATAAACCAGTCAATCCTGTTATACAGTTTGTATTGTAAATGCATCTAGTTCTGAGAAAAGGAGTTAATTTTAATGCTAATCTCTTACTATCCTCAAAGATTTACTCATTCTCTTATCATCTTCTCCCTCCATCCACAAATACACCAGATAGACTGGACTCAGAAATTCCCTGAACCATATTTTATGCCTTTGTGCTTTTTGCAGATATTTAGAAGATAGAATCAACAGGATCTGGTGACTAAATTGGGAGACTGAGGCTTTGCAGCCAGTTAAGATCTAAATTTGATTTGTAGTTGCCACTTACTACCTTGGGCATGCTGCTCTCAAAACTTCAGTTCCTTTATCTGACAATGATTACAGCACCAACATCTCACAAGGGTGCTGTTAAATAGTGAGTTGATATATGTATAATACTTTCAGAGTGACTGGCACTTAGAATTTAGTCAGTCACTTAATAAATGTTAGTCCCCAATGGCACTTATTTATTTATATGCTTATCCTCACTGGAAGATCTTAAAGGGCTAGGGTTACACTTATTAATACTTTTTACCAACACAGTGGGGGATACGAATGAGAGATGGTCATGGTTAAGTTATGAAATTGATGGCAGGAAAAGAACTACATTAGTTTTCAGCTATGACTTTAATAAACTGAGAGCGTCAGGATATTGTTGAGAAGTGTAAGAGGAGGAAGAAGGGCGTAAACACATGAACTGTAAATTCCTTGAGAGCAGGGACTATGCTTTCTTCATTTTTGTACCAATCAGAACAATGTTTTTTGTACATGACAGCTGCTCAATGAAAACTTGGTGACTAAGTGAGTCGAATTTCTTTAACCACTTGCAAAGATATATTACAGGACACTGCCCAGCACTCTGCTTACCTGTCTGCAATCGCAAGTGAGCCTCAATGTTTTGTAGTCGTTCTTCTACAGCCTGATTACCACAATCGCGGAGCATGCTGTTAGGTTTATGACCGGACCCTTGAATTCCTTCAGATCTAGTCTGTGGTCCATATGTATTCACAACTCTAGAAACTAAATTAAGAAACTTTTGAGCCTATTAAATTTACATTTCAAAAATCAGAAAGTCTCTCTCCTTAACAGTACTTTATGTTCTTTTCATAACCACAAACCCAAGTACAAAGAAAGGCAAGAGTTTTTGTTTTAAAATAAATAAAATTTAGATAGGAAAGTGATTTCTATTCCATTTTGCTTATAATCTAGAATAAGCTTCTGCCAGTGATGAAGATATTATATAATGGATACTTACCTTTTACATGACTTTTAAACCCAGGGTAAGGAGTAAAAACAGCATCGGTTCTCGCACAACTATTTTCTAAGGAGAATTCAGATGAGTATAAGTTTAAATATATTCTTAACTTCAAATGTATGATATTTTGATAACCCTTCAGTAATGCATATTAACATATTACTCATAATCAGAGAATATCATTTTAAATAACAGTAATTAAATTACTATCATGCACAGGATAAAATTTAGTGATCTTTACTCTCTAAAACTTATATCTAATGTTACCTAATTTCCAGATTTATATATAGAAAAGTCCTCAATATTTGGTGGCATAATTTAATTTTTAATGAATACCAATATCCCTAAAAACCATCTGGGCCTTTGGAGAAAATAATTTATATATTATAGTTAAAATTTCTAAGCTAAAGAGACATTATTCACTTTATTTCAGCATAGAAATAAACAAAACTCAGTATTTTTACTAAAATATCTTTTTTAAAAATACAGTTTGTTTTTTTCTTTTTTGTGGTATGCGGGCCTCTCACTGTTGTGGCCTCTCCCGTTGCGGAGCACAGGCTCCGGACGCGCAGGCCCAGCGGCCATGGCTCACAGGCCCAGCCGCTCCACGGCATGTGGGATCTTCCCGGACCAGGGCACGAACCTGTGTCCCCTGCATCGGCAGGCGGACTCTCAACCACTGCGCCACCAGGGAAGCCCAATACAGCATTTTTGATATTACTTACTGATCAAATTAGTGAACATGTAATATAAAGTATTATGCCTTTAACACATTTTTATTTCAGAATACCACATAAAAAAGACCTTGAAACCTACAACACATACTTTTATACTTTTCCTAGATTTCCAGTGCTCATCTAAAAAAAAATCCCTAATCACAAAAGCTATCTATCTCTTTCCAGACCGCCCTTTCAAAAAACGCAATTTTAAGAATGATACCATGTGAAATTTTGTTCCAAATTTTTTCTAAGCTGAAAAGTATAGTTTCTTTCAAGTTATATATCAACAAATAAATCATAAAACAAGGGAGAAAGTTGGAATGATATTAACATATAAACAATTCAAATATTATAAAATAATCTTTAAAATGACATTAAGTAAAACCATGCATTGCTGTAAATTTCCTACAAAACTCCCCTTAATTATTTTGTAATAAAAATGGATGGTAAAAGAGATAATGAAGGAAAAGTCTTTTTTTCCCTAGGGAATTTGATTTTTTAAAAAACCCTTTGTTTATATTTTGGTCAATTGAGAGGTATTAAAAGGAACACACTAACACATTACAATACATCTGAATTTTTTCAGTCTAAGTTTCCTTAAGATAGTTCTGCTGACACATCAAACTGTGTGAATAAAATTCCAAACCCACTTATCTTTTATATATAGATACTAGACAGAGTCATTTTCTTTTTCTTTTCTTTTTGAAACACCTGAAAATATGTTTAAAGGGCCATCACCTCTCCATTCTCTTTCTACCATTTCATGGGGCTAAGGGTTAAAAAAAGAAGCTGTCATCCATTCCAGAGCTATATTCCAAATATATAGATTAACTGACCCATTAGAGAAAAATTCAGCATGGTGTGAAGATAGTGAATGTATGAGTGCTAGTCACTCTCCACAGCAATTCTTCCCAACACTGTTTGGAGCCAGCAAGGGATTGAATGGGCTAAGGAATCCTGCTGAGCATTTCAATTCTTGTCAATTTCTATCCCCTGGTGGTTTATAATAATAGAGTTAGCAGGGAGAACAGAGGAATAACATTAGTGATACATGTGCTTGCCCCTTCAACAAACGCTTTCTCATGGGTAGCTTGCAGTTGGATTGTAGTACCTGAGATTTTGCCACTGCTGCACCTGAAAAGCTAACCGTAAAATATACCAAATCTAGAGATACGCATGTATAACGTTAATAGTAGAAAAGGCTGCATTTAGGACCCACCTTGAGCCTATATTATTTCATTATTAAGAGAATCAGTGTATCAATGTGATACGAGTCAATTCTAGGTTCATCTGACAATTGTGTTCATAATAATTAGCCACGAGATATTAGAGGCAACAAGAAAAATGTTCATTCCAATTAGGAACTCTTCTCCATAATTTTTTCTAAGAACTACTTGTTCTGATTATTAGTATGATGCCTATGATCTATGCTAGTGCTTTGCAATTTTGTATTCTGCAGCATATCTGCAGATCTGTAAATATACAATAACATCATGTGGAGAGGAAAGGAGAATCTGATGAAAAACAGCAAATGTATGCACTATGAGAGAAAGGAAAAAAGCGTAAGACACCATAGTCTTGATGACAAATTGGTTTTATCGTGACATAAAACATTTCAAACAGCTAAGTAGTGAGAAAACTGCTCCCTCTTGAGGAGTATTAACTTTACTAAGTTCACTTCATGTATTAATATCATAATTTCATAACTACCTTTAGAGACTTGAAATTTATATAGCTTAGACCTTCTTACTAGTGAGACTGAGACACCCTGCCACCCACACTTTATCTTCATTTCCTGAAGGAACTTTAAAACAATCTTTACACCTGTGGTAAACATTTGCCTTTTTACGTTAGCATTTATTTGACTTTTGGATAACCAAGATGAAAACCATTTTGTATTATTAAACAGAAGGAAATACTGCTGTCTTAGTTTCCAAATAAACCTGTGAAATAATTAAACTGTGTTCTTAATGTTATTCATTTTAAAAAACAAATGAAAGATCATTAAAATCCTACAAAAATCAACTTCTTCTAGGTAGTTACCTTGATTACAATCAATAACATTGCAAAATTCCCTGACGTTGTTTTCATTGATTTCAGCTTGCTTTCTTTCAATAAATGCAGATATTCGTCTGTCAATCTACAAACAATAAGCATGTGTGTCTTAATTCAAACATAGTAAGATTAAAAAAAATATTCCACCCACCCCCCCAAAACCCAACTTCTTACTTCTGCTTTTCCAGCCTTTATTTGAACTACTTCTGGATCAAAATGGATCTGTGTCTTTTTCACATCTCCCAAATCACAATCTTTGTGCATTTCTTCCTCCTGTAGGTCGCCAATGGGAAATTTGGCATTTACTTCATTCTTGTTCCCTGTTTCTGTTTTTCCTATTTCTTCAACAACAGTTGTATTCTCCTCTTTAATCAGAGGCTGAAGTTTTGCTAAAAAAGGCTGAGAACACAATTCCATCTGCTGAGGTTCAAACTGATCAAAATTAATCACATATTCACCATATTTATATAAATTTCTGCTAAGTAAAGGCAATATTCAATATCAATTAACTAAATTTAAAAGGTTGGCACATCATACATAGATCTGAGCACATGTAAGTGTTTGTGCTGTTCTCTGCTACTGTGACCAATATCATTTGCTATAAATCTGTTTAAAAAAAAAAAGGAAAGAAAAGAAGAAAAAGAAAACCTGAGGAAATTTAAAATTTTCTTTGAGGGAATCATTCTGTCACTCATCTTTTATTTTGTGCCAAATCAAAGCCTCAGCCTCTGGCACCAATGCCACTTAATTAACATGTCATTCAAATGCCTCCTCAGAATACTAAGGCTTAGTATTTTTCCTCCTTAACACGAGAGCCAGTGCTCTCACTCAGCAAAGCCCTGTATTATCACTATATCACTGGAGATTCTCCACTTGAAACTACAGTTGGCCGAAGTAAATGAGAGAGCATAGACATGAAATATATAGGTGTTATGCTGAGTGAACACTCAAGCTTCTCCTGACATGGCAAGATATCTTCTTGGGTCATGAAATTAAATTTTTAAAAAGAAAACGAACAAGAGCCAAAGCTGAAAAGAGGTAGATGCCTATCACCATACTGGAGGGGGAAAAAACCCTGTTGTATAATGTAAATTATACTACCCATTCCCCCCGCCCAGACCCATCCACAATTAGGCCTCAATTGAGTCCTATAGCTCATTGCTTCCGCCCTTTAAAACTAGGGTTAACTATTACTTTTAACATGAAACAGAGTTAAAATTTCCCATAAAGTCACTGAATAGAGGACTGAAAATTAAATGTCTACTCCATTAATCAAAACACACCAACACTTGTCAGTGTTCCAATTATTTTTTCATATCTACAATTTTGCTTCCATTATTTGCTATACCAAATACTCTTCTGAATCCTTGTAACATCTTAACAGAAGTAAACTTTTCGACACTTCATATTTTATACTTTGATTAGAGATAAACTGCAAACTTGCATCAATTGTAACTGCAGAGATGTTCAACTGGAAACTAGCAAGGTCATAATACTGTTCAGTTATTGAACTGAAATATTAAAAAATATAACAATATTATTATAAATTAACAATTCAGTGTTGACTTAATATAAAGGATGAATTATTTCAAACTCAAGAAAAAGAGGATAAAATAGTGACTGGCTACTTACTAATATGAGACATTAATGTCACAGAAATTACTTTCTTTTTAAGAACTATGCTGAAACTGTTTAATTGCAATAGACACTCCAGGATGTGTCATGCTGGGATAATGCCACTTCTTGAACCACTGAAAGCACTCCATGAGCCTCCAAACTCACCCAAGGCATGGAATCATTATCATAGCATGACACACACCTGCCGTGCCTTATTGCTTAATTATAACCTACCATAGATGCAACTGTATTGAATTTTCAGTGCAAGTCTAGAATTGAATAGAACTGCATTCATTCAATCTTCACACCCACATCAGCCTATTGGGCTATATTCCTGTAATTGTCCTGATCACTATGTAAATTAACAGATTTGGATCCAATCTGGCCAAAGTAACCTTTTATTAATACCACTATTAATACAGTGTTAAGATAGAACTGACAAATACTACAGCTTACAATTTAACTACAATTAATTTCTAGTCTCAATATCGAGTTAGCATTTTTAACATGAAATTTACCTGTAAATATAAAACGTGTTGTTCAAGTGCACTAAAGAGCAAAGCAGGCTGGAATGCTGAGAGGCTCTGGAGCTTGTTCCAATCGATTGTAATTTTCACCACATCATCTCTGATGTTAAGCTTCAAAGGGGCAAACCAGCAACATCACAAAAAATTACAAGATTAAGCTGTACACATGGGATTGTCCAAAAATAAGATTTCTATAGAATAACACACCATTTAGCTCAAAGTTCTCAAGTTTTCAATCATACATAAAAATGCTCTACACCTAGTTACCACTTTAAAAAGCCAAAAAACGTGAAATTTTCATAAAAAAATAGAATGACACCTCACTCTAATTCTATTCTTGGGTGTGTGTAACGGGACCATCTTTTTCGATAATTATCTAAAAAACTTTGGATAAGGGTCAAAATAGTCTTGTCCTACTCAGAATCCTACTGCTTCTAGCTCAGAGCAGTAAACAGAGGGGGTAGGTACCTTTATGAAAGTTCTGATATACACATTTCTTTTTGTTAAATATGCACATAAGTACATAACTGAAATATATCATTCCTCTGATGTCTTCTGAATCACATTTTTATTGTTTTCAATTTTAACCAATTTTAAAAATAATTTAAAAATCAGTTCATACATTTATATCCATACATATTATAAAGTCTAGTGATACATGGCAATGTGTTTATCTACTTCAAATAAAAATTAAACTATTATTTAGCTGTGGAGATCTGAAATTGAAAAACAAATACTCTTCCACAATAGTGAAATAAATAGCCAGAGACTGGATGGAAAGACCAAACTTACTGCTAAACAGTATTTTCTAGTAAAGTATGAGGGCTCATTGTATGGAAATTTCTTATAAATTGCCTATCCGTGACCTATTACAATAAAATTATATACAGAAAACTACCAAGAACCTGAATATAAAATTAATATCAAAATGAGTGAAGATTTTAGAGGGAAAGCCTCCATCTCTAGTCTTTCGAGTGAATAAAAGTGAATCACTGTAAACTTTTCTAGGGACACGTGTTTATATGGATATACTACATCGCAAAATCAAGTTAACTATTATTTTTTCAAAAATCATTTATTTAAAATTAGCCATGTTTTCTACAAAATAAAGACAAGTGTTACATTAGTTCAAATACAGATCTTATAAATTGTGATTGTAATAAAACAAAAAGATAAACCAATGTACATAGAAACGAAAAGATCCAAAGTTCCCAAAAAAGGCACTATATGAATGAACACTATATGACAGAAGTTTACCACCCTTTGACCAGAAATATTTAAAGTCCATATTAGACAAGTGTAAAGAAATAAGTTTTGTGTAGCTTGCACTAGCAAAAATTAGTTTACATTATTTTAACTAAGGTTTTATATTAAGATAACCACATTAATCTTAATTTACATTATTTAATGCCTGTAAAGATTTCCTTAGAGAACAACTTATGCATGGAAGTAAACTATTACTATACTTTTACAGTTCTCAAGAGATCTATAGTCTATTATAACAAATTTATGAATACAGTTTGGGGATAATGCAGGCAAATCCTCAACCAAAGCAAAGCATCAAATTTTCTAGAGAAAATAATAACTTATAGAAATTAAATTTAATGTTTGGATCATATTCTCATTTCAATTCAGCAGAATTATGTAAGCTCTCAAGTGCAGTTAAAGATACTTGTCTTTTAAGAAAATCACATAATAATGTCACAAATTAACTTTAAAACTATCCCAATACATCCAACTATTATTAACAAATTCCCTGTTAGTAATATGAATTCTCTGTATTTTTACACTATAGAACTTGTAAACCGTTCACTCAAAAATGTATTAGTCTGCCATTAATATGGCCTATTTAAAATATGTATTTCAGTAAAAACTTTATTAAATTAATATGAAAATCCAAGCTAACAATAAATATTTCTTCAGCTTGGTAAAATGGACCAACCAGAGGTAAGCAATAAAGTTAAAATTAGAAAATTGGAAATCTGGGATAAAAAATACTTTTTAAACATTCCACTTTATGTTTCCTATTGAGGAGAGCTAATAACACAATGATACTATACAGAATAAACAAGGCATTTTACAACATACATTTTAAAAAATTCCTTAAACTTGTTTTGAAAGGAAATAGTGATTTCCACCAAGGGCAATTTTATAAGTATAGTACTCGGGCTTTAATTCTTTAAACAGTACATCTCGAAATATAAAGAGTATTTCCAAGTTGGCTAGCATTTAATTGATGAGATGATCTTATTTTTTGACACTTGTATAAATGGTCCTTTCACTCTGCCATGAAAACTCACCAAATATTTGCTCTAAACATTTTTGACAGGTGACATAAGTAAATTTTAATCACATCTCTACTTTTATCTACAGAATATCTGAATGTTTAAAATTTTTAAATGAGTTTTAAAAATTCAGTATACAAACTATTTCAAAAGAAATGTTTAAATTATTTCTTAATGTTATTTTTAAAAAGTATCTCATCAGTGGGGGGAAAAAACTTGTGTAAACTATAGGTCAGTATAAACTTTTTTCATCTTGATATTAGGATATTAAAAAAAGCCTTAAAGTTCCAATGTCCACGCCATAGAAAGTTCTCAAACTTTTAAACCATTTACAGGTCTTGAGTCTGAGACTGAAATAATATGTCCCCAAGTCTTAAAAAAAAATGTTTAAGTCCTTGACGAACAGGTGAGTTTAAAACTTTTAGCCGATTCTATTAATAATCGTTCCATTACACCAAACTGAATGTTTAACTTAGAGTAATGCTCTTTTTAAGTTAGAACAAATATTAGGATTTTAAAAAATATTTAAATAACGTTTTAAGAGACTGATTCTCCATCCACCCAAGGCTTTTAAAAATAATTTTCACAAGTCAAACGCTCTATTTTCATAAAGGAAGTTACCATTATCTTCAACATAAATGCCTAATCCCGTGTAAGATTTTAAAAATCTGCTTTTTAAAAGCAGACAAACATATTTTCAAGTTGTTTCTCATTTAAAATTTGCTTTGCACTTTACATCATGAAACGAAATAGTGACTTGAGTGTAAGGAGCACCTTTATTTAAACCCGATTTTATTATGACATTTCTACAAAAGCTATTTATCAGCCAATTAAACTAGTTAATAGCTAAATTATTAAACAACAGTTGTGATACAAACAGTATCGACCATGGATAACTCAGCCAACTTTACGCTATGAGTAGTTTAGATTAATTCCTTTTCTCTTCCTCCCCGTTTTAAAGGGGAAGAGATGCAAGCAACGGCCAGAAAGAAAAAAGAAATAAACAAAAGCAAGTGACTCATAAGAGGAAATCACCCAAAAAAGGCGGAGAGAGAGCTTTTCCAGAAATCGCAGGCCGTACTAACCTATCAATTTCTATAATGAATGAACTGGAAGTAAAAGGAGCCTGAGCGCCAGGCGCCTCCCAAACCCTCAGAGAAGCTTCTCTGCATCCATTCTCTCCAAGCCTGTTCATCTCCGAGCCGGGTTTTCACTTACACTAGCCTCACTCACTCTTGGGGAGAAGAGTTGCAAGGAAATCTAGCCTGCAACCGGCCGTGAACCAACCCGCGCGGCCATCCTCACTCACACTGCAGACGGCTGGGCCCGAGCTCCTCCCCCGGCCTCGGCTACTCGCGCCGGGTCCCACACTCTGCAGGCCTCCGCTGCCCCCTGCCTCCGCTCGAGGAAAAAAGGGGGGAGGGGCTAGACGGTTCCCAGACCCCTACTCCCACAGACCACCACTCACTTGTCCAGCCAGGGTATGCAAGGAGCGAAAGACTTCGCAGACCACCTCTTGGGAGAGGTTGGGGCTGCAGCTCCGCTGTAGGCTCCTGTCAACGATGGTCGGGCGACTAAGCTCAGCGTCAGTAGCCATGACACTTTCGTAGGCCGCCCCCGCCAGCACCGAAGAGGCCTCACAACTCACCCCACCCTCCCCTGCTTTGGTCGCTGCGCGATGATGTAAAAGCACTGCGTCTCTTTTAGAGCGGAGCTTTGAGCACCCGCCCCCTCTATGTGACTGACAAGCACGTGCACCAATCAGGTGCAGCTACAGGGTTCCGCAGAGGACCCTGAGCGGATGACTGCGAACTTGCGTGAGGTTAGCTACAGTATTTCAGATGATTGGAGTCGTTATCTAATGAGGGTTAGCTTCTTGAACCCTCATTAGTTAGTTAACATCATTAATTTAACATAAATTAGTTATCATCACTAATTTTTCATGCGAGGAAGAGGATATAAAACAAGAAAAAACTTTTATGCCTCATTTACCATCAAGGGAATTATATTAATTACTTTAAATCTGCAAAATAATTCTGTCAAGTTTTAAAACTGATAAATCAGTTTCTATTCCCTGGGTACTACAGTAGAGACGCTCATCCTAAAACTGTTTCAAAGAAGTGAAACACTGTCAATCTGATTCTAACAGGAATTTAAGTAAGCAATCGCATGCAACACAACCTGTGAAATTAGAGATCAATCATAATTGAAATTTGACAAAGTATTACTTATCAGATAACTTTAGTAAAAGATATTTGAAAGACTTTGTAGTATTACAGTCTAACATTAAAAATTTTGTTGTGCAATTGAAAAGTTTAGAAAGTTTTTAGTGTTAAACTTTATTCCAAAACACTTGAAAAAAATAAACATCATCAGTTTAGAGATGAGGGATTTAAAATTCTTAATTCCAGTAGTCTAATGCGCTTACAGTAGAAGAAGCAGAGGTGGAAACCTGCACAATGTGTATTCAGTTTTAGAGTACGCTGAATGAAAGGGGGAGGAATAAGGCATCAAGGAACCGGGATTAAGGGCAGTAGGGATAAAAGAACGCCTTTGACCGGCCTCTAGGGAGCCTGTTAATTAGGCTTTCATTTCCAAAGATCACCAGGCGACAGGATCTTGAGTAATCTTGTCTGCTCCCTTGTTCACAGCAGGATATACAGTTTATAATCCAGCCTATGTCTAGAGATGTCCATAAAAAGATTTCACAATATCTAATCCCAAATTGAGCAACCTTCTCCTTCAAGCCACTCATCCCCATATTTAACTTAAATTCATGATTCTTTGCAATGTTAGCAATTTTCTTTGCCTCTGGTTCTCTTGTTAGAGAATAATTCTAATGGGGTAACTAAAAGTTTTTGTTTTGTAACATATTAGTGACTAGTTTCAGATTATCTGTTTTCATCTAGGTGTGAGGTTTGTTTGTTTTTTTCAAATATTCAGGACAGTGGTATGAGACACATTTGGGAACTTGCTTTGTACATTATAAGAATACCATCTTTAATAAGGTACTGCTCATTCTTTTCTTTGCCATCACTGATTTT